>NC_057807.1:285404102-285491242 GCF_018294505.1 Triticum aestivum
CGACATTATAAATAACCGCGACGCAACGGGCAGGATTGCAAAATGGGCCATCGAGCTCTTACCATTCGATATAACTTACAAACCTCGACGAGCTATAAAGTCACAAGTTTTGGCTGACTTTGTCGCCGAATGGACCGAAGCCGAACTCCCTAAAGAGTACGGCGCATACTCCAACTGGACTATGCATTTCGACGGCTCTAAAATGTTGGTCGGACTGGGGCTGGCGTCGTGTTGACGTCCCCAACCGGAGACACAGTCCAGTATGTACTTCAAATAATGTACACGGACTCCAACAATGCAGCCGAATACGAGGCCCTGTTACATGGTCTCCGGATGGCAGCCTCCATGGGCATTCAACGCCTAGAGGTGCGCGGGGATTCAAACCTTGCAATATCCCAAATAAATGGAGACTTTGACGCCAAGGATCCGAAAATGGCAGCATATCGCAACGCTGTCCTAAAAATGTCAGCTCGGTTTGAAGGACTCGAATTCCATCACATAGCCCAAGATAATAACCAAGCGGCCGACGTACTGGCATGCATCGGTGCGAAACGTGATACTGTCCCTCCAAATATCTTCCTGGAACGGCTCTTCAAGCCATCCGTACTATGGGAAGAGGAGTCCGGAATTGACAAACCGGAAAAAACCGCGCCAATCGGCGATTCAGCCGATGACATAACACCTTCAGCCCACGTTATAATGGCAGTAATCGCCCCATGGACAGAACCTTTCCTAGCCTACTTGCTTAGGCAGGAACTTCCCGAAGACCAAAACGAGGCCCGCTGCATATTCCGGCGATCGAAAGCCTACAAGGTCCATGAGGGAGAACTTTATAAGAAAAGTACAACCGGAGTCCTTCAAAGGTGTATCTCCGAAGAGGAAGGGCGAAGCCTCCTGGCTGAAATTCATGCCGGACTAGGCGGACACCACGCAGCAGCCCGGGCCCTTGTAGGAAAGGCATTCCATAAAGGATTTTATTAGCCGACGGCCAGGGCAGATGCCCAGGACTTAGTCCGGAAATGCGTTGGCTGTCAGCTCTTTGCTAATCAGAGCCACATGCCACCCACCGCCCTCAAAACTATACCCATTACCTGGCCGTTCGCGGTCTGGGGGCTTGATATGGTTGGACCCCTAAAAGGGGGAGCCCACAAGCAAAGATACCTATTGGTCATGGTGGATAAATTCACCAAATGGATAGAGGCCAAACCGGTCAAAACGGCAGAGTCCGGACCAGTGATAGACTTTATATCCGGGGTAGTACACCGCTACGGAGTCCCCCTCAGCATCATAACCGACAACGGCACGAACTTCACAGCCGACGAGGTTAAGTCATGGTGCAAAAATATGGGCATCAAGCTTGACTACGCTTCAGTCTATCACCCTCAAACCAACGGTCAAGTGGAACAAGCTAATGGTCTAATAATGAGCGGCATTAAACCCAGACTAGTGCGGTCACTTACTAAATCTGACACGCACTGGGTCGAGGAGCTCGACTCCGTACTCTGGGGGCTGCGGACAACGCCTAACCGTACTACCGGATTCACACCATTTTTATGGTATACGGCGCAGAGGCAGTCTTACCTGCGACATTATTCATGACTCACCTCGAGTGCACATGTACGAGGAAAGAGAGGTCGAGCTTGATCGACAGGACAGCTTGGACACATTGGAGGAAGAACGTGACGTTGCGAAGGCTTGTTCCGCATTTTATCAGCAGCAGGCCCGAAGATATCAAAGCAGAGAAGTACGGGCCAAGACTTACAACGTTGGTGAACTAGTTCTACGCCTGCCGGACAAGAAAAAGGACAAGCTCAAGCCCAAATGGGAGGGCCCCTTCATTATCGATCAAGTCCTGACCGGCGGAGCATACCGTCTACGAAACGCGTCGGTTAACCGACTCGAGCCGAACCCATGGAACGCAGCCCGCCTTCGACGATTCTATGCCTAGCGATGGACTAAGAGTTCGTCCCCTTCCCCCGTCCAAACTTTTACACTTCAGCTGTCTTTTGTTTCTCTTTTCATGCCTTTTTATTCAAAAGCCCTTACGGGCCTATCTTCGCATTTTTCGCATACGCATGATGTGCCATCCGCACTCATTATTCTTGGGGGCTTCTTTTACAGAAGCTCAATTATAAGGGTTTTATACCCAGCACATGTGTCAAGCTTCCACATGTACCTTTTACTCGCCATTATATGCATCGATATGACTTAAGTTTTGGCCAAGCTGGGTTGCCTGGCTCCTGTGCTTACACCTACGTTCCCGATTGTTCGGCTAGGAGGTAAAGGGAGCACCTCTGCGATTGTTACTGCCGGGTCAGCCGGATGTGTACCTCAGACTGGGTGAAGCCGAAAGCTAGCGTTCTTAAGGGAATATTCGGTCGGTGACTTAAAAGATGACTTTTTACCTAATTATTTATCCGCCCCCAGATGTTTTTCTGCTTTCTTTGCAGTCCGGACATGCACTTTAGGGCATGCCTCCCAGGGAAAGGAACCCTTAACGGAACTATTCTCCCTGGAAGATGTTTCTTACTAACCATGTAATATAACATAACTAGTCGGGCACTTGTCTGATAAAGCACTAATGACCCCTACGCCTGGTCTCCATGCATACCACGGTTGTTTCTTAACCAAAAAGGTATTCGGACACACTCCAGACTCTAGGGTCCCGAGGTTGAAGCGAAAAGGTCGGCAAAGACAAACGATCTACAATCCGGCTAGAAGGCATTTCAATGTCACTTTAAAGGAAAACATACATTGTCAAATTTGCTGATTGTATTCCTCCTCAATCCCGTCTAACAGGCTGTCTAATTTACAGTCCCGTTGGGAAAATTTAGCAGCCAACTCTACCTGGCTGTATACTAAACTCACAGGGATCTCCTTCCCATCGGGCCCCATCGGTCCAACTTCGGCCATATGGTTGGGATCCGCCTTCTTGTAACGCGTCTTCACCATGGCCCAAGCCTCCCTGGCACCTTGACGGCAAGCCGAAATCTTCCACAAACGGAAGCGCTGTCGTACTCCCTGAAGCTTCTTCGAAAGCTCCCCAAGGCCCTCGGGTAGGGAGAGGGCTGGCCATAAAGCCTGGACGACGCCGCTCATTGCCTGCCGAACTCGTTCGAGTAGTTGCAACAGCTCGGGAAGTTGATCACCCGTTGATATGGGCATCTCCTCGGCAGGGAGACCTGTGAGTATACCTACAAGACATACTATGTCAATTTGCTTCTTCGCCGAACTCTTCTTTTAAAAGGAGTCCGCTCAAGCACTTACTATAAATGCCGCGACGAAGCCGCTGATTCTCCTTAACGGAGCCGGACAGCTCGGCTCGAGCGCCTTTCAGCTCTTCTCCGAGCTTGGCGTTGGCATCCTGGAGCTTGTTCCTTTCTTGCTGCACCCTATTCAGCACACTCTCGCCGGCCTTTAGCTGGCGCAGCAGTGCTTGCCTGTTCGGATCTTGTCCGGCGGCACCTGCAATGTCATTATTAGACTTGCGCGCACGCCGCACAACGCTTATCTTTATTAATAAAAATGTGTTACCAAGAGGGGTCTCTGCGTCTCCTCTTGCGGCAGCAAGTGCGGCCTCAAGTTGGGCCTTGCAATCTTGCAGCTCCCGAGACAGCTGGGCATTCTTCTCGGTAAGAGCCTGCGTTTTCAAATGATCCTTAAATCAGTTAACATAACTACTTTAAGTCTCGAGGGCTACTGGTATATATAACCATTAAAATTCCTTTACCCGTATGTCTTTCACATACTGCTCCGTGGCTCTGGTAAAACCATCTTGAGCGGCACGGAGATGCGCGTCCCCCGTGTTAAAGGCGTTTAATGCCTCAGGGGAGAAGCATGCTTCACGGAATACTGTCCGGCGGCGCCTATGGTTCATGGCGCTCTCCACCTCAGACTTGGTGGCGGACAGTCTGTCGGTATCCTCCGTTGGAGAAGGATCCGGCCCGCGTCTTGCGCTCGCCTCCCACCCCAGGCCGGGCACTAGAGCCTGGTCGGTGTGGGTTGGATCAGCAACTTCCGCGCCCGCAGTCCGGCGAGCGTTTTTTCTCCTATAAAGATCATGAGCACTCAGACGCTTCCTAGGAACGTCGCTCTGAAAATTCAAATACGAGCTATACCTTTGCGGCGACGTTTCTGTCCACACCGCGCTCCTTTTCCGCCTGCTGGTCCGGACTGACCTTTGTAGGTCAGCCGCTGCGGGCTCGGCTTCCCGCCGTGAAGGCGCTTCCTGCAAAATACCATCATTCGCGAAGGTTAGAAATGGGCAAGGAAGAGATAATGGTGTCCATACTTCGGTCACAGTCACCTGGGAAGCCGGACACAGTCCGGGGTAGTCCGCTGTAATGGCAACCAAAGCATTGTCCATGCTGAGCTGGTGAAATACCCCGTCGATCAGCTCCACCTTGATGTCCGGATCCTCTTCGGAGGCCGGATCTAGGGATCTTTCCGGATCCTCGGGTTGCGGAGCAGGACTTGCCATGTCCTCCACAGTCCGGCGTAGATCCTGCGCCGAAGACATAATGTAAGAAGCCTAAACTTCGAAAGCATGGGTTGAGCCCTTAAAGGTGTTCGCTTACCCATCCTCTAGGGTTGTTCATGGAAAACCCATTTAAGGGGTTCGTTCGAAGGAAGTCCTCCTTCTCCCCCTTGTACAGACTGGACAGGATCTTCACCAGGTCCTCGATCGAATCCGGCCCTTTGCGGCCATGACGGGTAGCATCGTCTTCCCCGTTGAAATCCCACATAGGGTGGCCTCTGTATTGCAGTGGCTGTACCCCCCGCATAACGCATATCGCCATGACTCCAATCATGGTCAACCCAGAATGAGCCAGCAATCTTATTCGGCCCATCAAGTAATGGACGCTCTTGTCTTCCTCCAAACAGGGGCTCCGTGGGCGCCAGCTGAGGCGTTTCTTCAGAGGAGCAGCACTAAACTCCAAGAGGCCAATCCGGACTGGGTCCGGCAGCGGGGCGTCTCCTATGTAAAACCACTCCGAAGGCCAGTCTTCGGACGCCTTCTTGGGGGTACCGGATGGGTATCCGATCCCGGCGATGCGCCATATTTCGGCGCCGCCCACTTGATATATGGACCCCTCGTGAGAACGGGGTACGAGGCAGAACAACCTCTTCCACAATGCAAAATGGGGCTCGATGCCCAGGAACAGCTCGCAAAGAGCTACATAGCCGTGATATGCAGGACAGAGGCGGGTGTGAGGTGGTGGAGCTGGAGTCCGTAGAACTCCAGGAGCCCGCGGAGGAATGGATGTATTGGGAATCCGAGTCCCCTTATCAGATAGGGGACGAAGCATACTCGCTCCCCCTTATTGGGGCTTGGGGTAGCCTCCGCTTGTCTCCCACCTTGATAAGTGACCAGCCCGGCTCGAACCGGGACCATGAAGGCTGGAGGGAGATATCCCCCCGCTTGGAGCTTCACCAGCTCATTGTGCGGAACAGAGCACCTCCTCCAATCCCCTGGCGGTGGGCTGGGAGCGCGAGAAGAAGAGCCGCGTCGACGGTCCATGATGGAATGGATTTTTAGGTCAAAGGCGCTCCGATGAAGTATTCGCGGGAGGAAGATGGTGTGGTTTGGATCTGGATTTTTGCCTCTTTTGTAGGTGGACGACTCGCACAACTAGGGGGTGAAACGTAAAAGACACCCTGGCTTTTCGCATTCGTGCGACGCGTGGAAAAAGCTCATTATTTGGCGTAGAAGCCGAGGAACACAGTATTTAAGATAAAGCCGGACACTGTTCGGCAGGTACATGGAATTTGAAGAGAGAACCCGCCTTGCAACGCCGAAGACTATAAACGCGCTGGACTTATCGTCATTGAAGCCTGGTTCGGGGGCTACTGAGGGAGTCCTGGACTAGGGGGTGTCCGGACAGCCGGACTATCATCGTCCGCCGGACTCCAAGACTACGAAGATACAAGATTGAAGACTCCGTCCCGTGTCCGGATGGGACTTTCCTTGGCGTGGAAGGCAAGCTTGGCGATACAGATATGTAGATCTCCTACCATTGTAACCGACTCTGTGTAACCCTAGCTTCCTCCGGTGTCTATATAAACCGGAGGGCTTTAGTCCGTAGGACATAACATACATTACAACAATCATACCATAGGCTAGCTTCTAGGGTTTAGCCTCCCTGATCTCGTGGTAGATCCACTCTTGTACTACCCATATCATCAATATTAATCAAGCAGGACGTAGGGTTTTACCTCCATCGAGAGGGCCCGAACCTGGGTAAAACATCGTGTCCCTCGTCTCCTGTTACCATCCGCCTAGACGCACAGTTCGGGACCCCCTACCCGAGATCCGCCGGTTTTGACACCGACAGTCACCTTAAGGAAGAACTGTATATGATGCAGCCGGAAGGTTTTGTCGACCCTAAGAATGCTAACAAGGTATGCAAGCTCCAGCGCTCCATCTATGGGCTGGTGCAAGCATCTCGGAGTTGGAACATTCGCTTTAATGAGATGATTAAAGCGTTTGGGTTTATGCAGACTTATGGAGAAGCCTGTGTTTACAAGAAAGTGAGTGGGAGCTCTGTAGCATTTCTCATATTATATGTGGATGACATACTTTTGATGGGAAATGATATAGAACTTTTGGACAGCATAAAGGCCTACTTGAATAAGTGTTTTTCAATGAAGGACCTTGGAGAAGCTGCTTACATATTAGGCATCAAAATCTATAGAGATAGATCAAGACGCCTCATAGGTCTTTTACAAAGCACATACCTTGATAAGATATTGAAGAAGTTCAATATGGATCAATCCAAGAAGGGGTTCTTGCCTGTGTTGCAAGGTGTGAAATTGAGCTCAGCTCAATGCCCGACCACGGCAGAAGATATAGAAAAGATGAGTGTCGTCCCCTATGCCTCAACCATAGGGTCTATCATGTATGCCATGACCTGTACCAGACCTTATATAAACCTTGCCGTAAGTTTGGTAGGAAGGTACCAAAGTAATCCCGGCATGGAACACTGGACAGCGGTCAAGAACATCCTTAAGTACCTGAAAAGGACTAAGGACATGTTTCTCGTATATGGAGGTGACGAAGAGCTCATCGTAAAGGGTTACGTCGATGCTAGCTTCGACACAGATCTGGATGACTCGAAGTCACAAACCGGATACGTGTATATTTTGAATGGTGGGGCAATAAGCTGGTGCAGTTGCAAGCAGAGCATCGTGGCAGGATCTACATGTGAAGCGGACAGCCTCGGAGGCAGCACATGATCAATCTGGGTGAAGGAGTTCATCACCGACCTAGGAGTCATACCCAATGCGTCGGGGCCGATTACACTCTTCTGTGACAACACTGGAGCTATTGCACTTGCCAAGGAGCCCAAGTTTCACAAGAAGACCAGGCACATCAAGCGTTGCTTCAACTCCATTCGTGAAAATGTTCAAGATGGAGACATAGATATTTGCAAAGTACATACGAACCTGAATGTAGCAGATCCGTTGACTAAACCTCTCCCTAGAGCAAAACATGATCAACACCAGGACGCAATGGGTGTTCGATACATCACAATGTAACTAGATTATTGACTCTAGTGCAAGTCGGAGACTGTTGGAAATAAGCCCTAGAGGCAATAATAAAATGGTTATTATTATATTTCTTTATTCATGATAATTGTCTATTGTTCATGCTATAATCGTATTATCCGGAAATCGTAATACGTGTGTGAATACATAGACCATAACAAGTCCGTAGTAAGCCTCTAGTTGACTAGCTCGTTGATCAATAGATAGTCATGGTTTCCTGACTGTGGACATTGGATGTCATTGATAACGGGATCATATCATTAGGAGATTGATGTGATGGACAAGACCCAATCCTAAGCATAGCACAAAGATTGTGTAGTTCGTTTCGCTAGAGCTTTTCCAAATGTCAAGTATCATTTCCTTAGACCATGAGATTGTGCAACTCCCGGATACCGTAGGAGTGCTTTGGGTGTGCCAAACGTCACAACGTAACTGGGTGGCTATAAAGGTGCACTATGGGTATCTCCGAAAGTGTCTGTTGGGTTGGCACGAATCGAGACTAGGATTTGTCACTCCGTATGATGGAGAGGTATCTCTGGGCCCACTCGGTAATGCATCATCATAATGAGCTCAATGTGACCAAGTGTCTAGTCACGGGATCATGCATTACAGTACGAGTCAAGTGACTTGCCGGTAACGAGACTGAACAAGGTATTGGGACACCGACGATCGAGTCTTGGGCAAGTAACGTACCAATTGACAAAGGGAATTGTATACAGGATTGATTGAATCCTCGACATCATGGTTCATCCGATGAGATCATCGAGGAGCATGTGGAAGCCAACATGGGTATCCAGATCCCACTGTTGGTTATTGACCGGAGAGGCATCTCGGTCATGTCTGCATGTCTCCCGAACCCATAGGGTCTACACACTTAAGGTTCGGTGACGCTAGGGTTGTAGATATGAATGTGTAGTAACCCGAAAGTTGTTCGGAGTCCCGGATGAGATCCTGCATGTCACGAGGAGTTCCGGAATGGTCCGGAGGTGAAGAATTATATATAGGAAGTGCAGTTTCGGCCATCGGGAAAGTTTCGGCAGTCAGCGGTATTGTACCGGGACCACCGGAAGGGTCCCGGGGGTCCACCGGGTGGGGACACCTATCTCGGAGGGCCCCGTGGGCTGAAGTGGGGAGGGGACCAGCCCCTGGTGGGCTGGTGTGCCCCCCTTTGGGCCCCCCTGCGCCTAGGGTTGGAAACCGTAGGGTGGGGGGGGCGCCTCCACTTGCCTTGGGGGGCAAGCCTCCCCCCTGGCCGCCGCCCCCCTTGGAGATCCCATCTCCAGGGCAGCCGCACCCTTGCACTTGGCGCCTCCCTTCCCCCTTGCTACACCTCTCCCTCCCGCAGACGCTTGGCGAAGCCCTGCCGGGATCCCTGCTGCATCCACCACCACGCCGTTGTGCTGCTGGATCTTCATCAACCTCTCCTCCCCCCTTGCTGGATCAAGAAGGAGGAGACGTCACGCTGACCGTACGTGTGTTGAACACGGAGGTGCCGTCCATTCGACGCTAGGATCTCCGGTGATTTGGATCACGACGAGTACGACTCCCTCAACCCCGTTCTCTTGAACGCTTCCGCTCGCGATCTACAAGGGTATGTAGATGCACTCCTCTCTCTCATTGTTGGATGAACTCCTAGATTGATCTTGGTGAACGTAGGAAAAAAATTTATTTTATGCAACGTTCTCCAACACATCCCTGCATACCTAGGCTTAGCCAATACCTACCGAAGACTCTGGCATTGTCCTCCCCGATCTTCGTGACCCTGAGCGTTCCTACCTCGAATCGGTGCTATGTTGGCCGCCTCCGACGACAGAGACGTCGCTGCAGTGTCTTCATGATGGGCTCGACCACGCGAACATGGTCCAGATGTCATCCTCTACGTCTCCCTCTCCCACTGGTCTCTCTTGTGCTTGATAGGCTGCTCCTTGAGCACCGACGTAGCCGTTGCTTCCACATCCACGGCGTCGCCATCCGCTGCTATATGCAGGCGCTTCCCCCTCACCAGTCAAGGCCATGTCCAGGCATCGCCATCTTCTACCATCCGCAGGCGCGCCCCCCTCACCGGCAACGGCCACCGGCCAAGCCTCACTCGCCATGTCCATCTCACGGAAAGACAGAGTTGAAGAGAGACAGAGGGAGTTTTTTATTTTAATTATTTTTGGTGGGGTCCACATGCAAGTGAGATAGAGGGATGATAAAGAGGTTTTTCTTTTATTTGTTAGGTTGGGTCCCCATGTAAGTGGCTCATTCAAAGAGGAGCAAAAATGTCCAGAAAACGTCCGGAAAATTGTCAAACCTCTTTGACTGGACAGTAAAGGCATGGAAGGGCATTTCTATAAGTGCACGTAACGGCGGAGGGGCAAATTTGAGCAGGCTTTGAAATTAAGGGAAAATATGAGTAGGTGGTTCGAGTTAGGGACAGAAATGCAAATGGCCCTAGATCTTAACAGTAGGTACATGTGATTAGCTACGATTTGCAAAAATAAACGACTCAAACGGAGAAAGGAAACTCGAGATACGAACAAAACAAGATCGTTTACTAATCTGAATTAAACTCAAATTTTAAGTTGTCAAAATCATGTTCAAGTTGGTTAACTCGAAAGAAGAGATTGTTACAAAGATTTAGGCTCTGGTTTCATCTAATTTGGACAAACGAGCAAAAATTATGCTAGTTTTAAGATCAGGGGCTGAATCGCGATAAAACTTATTTGCAGATACGTCCCTGGCCGAAAATAAAACTAAAAAGAAAAATCTACCGTACGAACGTTCGTTAACAGAACCCAAATGAACAAAAACCGTTCATTAAAACGATCTAACCAGCGAACATTTACTAATTAAACTAAAACAAACGAAAAACCAATCAAATAAACTAAACAGACAAAAAACCGAAAGAACCGTCTGGTTCTTATCGGTCAATGACGTCGGCGGCGGGATCGGATCGGCGGCAAGCGGGGCGATGGCGCGGCAGCATGCAGTGGCGGCGGCTCGGGTGGCGGCGGGGCGCGGTGCGGCGGCGCGGAGGCGGGGCTGCGAGCGGCGACGACGATACGAGGAGAGGAGGGGACCGGGGGCGCTCCTTTTAAAGGAGGTCCCGGGGCAGCGGCGCGACTCGGAGTCCTTTGGGACTCCAGCGGCGTGTCGGGGGCGGACTCCCCTGAGCGAGAGGAGGCGGCGGCGGTGACGGGCCGGCTGGGCTTCGGCCCAGCTCGGTCCGAAGAAGGTTTTTTTAAAAAAAATCACCTCAGAGAAAAATCCTAATAAAATAATCTAGAAATTCCAGAAACAATTTTCTCCATCCAAACCTAATATTTAGGACAAGATGAACTTTTTTTGGACTAAAATGCAATTTTCAAAAATGCATGTTTTCTCTAATTCAAATAAAATAGCAAATAAAATACGAATAACATAATAATTTGATTTTAAAATTTCTTCTCCAAGATTTCTCTTCTGTTGAAGAAGTCATATTATCTTATCTCATTTATTTTTATTGTTGGAAATATTTGGAGAGAAAATTATTAAAATCAAATTGATCCTCTTTTCAAATTTAAAATAAATTCAAATATGAAAATTTTGTGAAACCTTCAACTCTCTCCTTGGGTCCTTGAGTTGCTTAAGATTTCCAGGATCACAATAAAATGCAAATAAAATATGATATGCATGTGATAATCTATATATAATATCCAAATTGAAAATTGGGATGTTACACTTAGATATCGTCATAACTTTGCGCTTTTCTATCAGTTACTCGACAGTAATTTGTTCATCCTACGTATTATTTTCTTTCAAGAGAGAAGCCTCTAGTGAAACCTATGGCCCCCGGGTCTATTTCCCATCTATTACTTTCAGATCTATATACCAAAAATACCAAAAATATCTTGTTGAGTTTTATTTACTTTTACGTTTTAGTAATATTTTATATCTATCTCTATCAGAACTCACCTTTGTAAGTGACCGTGAAGGGATTGACAACCCATTTATCGCATTGGGTGCAAGTGCTTGGTTGTTTCTGTAGGTGCATATATTGGGGACTTGTGTGTTTCTCCTACTGGATTGATACGTTGGTTCTTAACTGAGTGAAATACTTATCTCTACTACGCTGCATCACCCTTTCCTCTTCAAGGGAAAAACCAATGCAAGCTCAAGAAGTAGCAGGAAGAATTTCTGGCGCCGTTGCCGGGGAGATCTACATCAAGCCTACCAAGTACCCATCATAAACTCTCATCTCTGGCATTACATTATTTGCCATTTGCCACTCATTTTCCTCTCCGCCACTTTACAAAAAGGTTTGCCTTTTTATTCGCACTTTTTCCGTTCATATTTTCATTTGCTTTTTGTTTGCTTGTGTGCTAGATTGGTTTGTTGCCATCATGTCTCAATCTAGAGATCTTGATATTTACTTTAGGAAGTTGGAAGAAATTCAAAATAATATGAAAAAATTTATGTCCTTACAATTTGAGCATAATAGTTTCTTTTGGAGCGAGCTCAAAGAATAAAAAGCTTTTATGGAATATATCAATAAGGATCTTGATTATGTTACTAAGGAAGTTTACGGCCTTAAATCTCGACTTGCTCACGTTGAAATTATGTTAGGACAAATCTCTGATAAGCAAACCACGTTAGTAAACAACATGGCTGCTAAACTTGAAGCTTTTAACAATGATGAAGATCTTAAAGTGATTGATGTTACTCCTATTGAATCTTTGTTTTCTAATATACATCTTGATAAGGATGGGACTTGAGATGAGTCAACTTTAGCTAGAAGGTGTCCCAATGATTTGGAGTTTTTAGATCTTGATGCAAAAATTGATAAAAGTGGGATTGGAGAGGTCAAAACTTTAAGTAACAATGAACCCACTCTTTTGGATTACAAGGACTTTAATTATGATAATTGTTCTTTGATAGATTGTATTTCTTGTTGCAATCCATGTTGCATTCTCCTCATGCTTATAATCAAAATAAAGCTTTTACTAAACATATCTTTGATGCTATGATGAAATCTTTTGAAGAAAAACTTGAGTTGGAAGTTTCTATCCCTAGAAAGCTCTATGGTGAGTGGGAACCTGCTATTAAGATTAAAATTAAGGATTATGAGTGCCATGATTAGCGTGATTTGGGTGCTAGCGTTTCCATGATTCCAAAAACTTTATGTGATGTGCTAGGTTTCCGTGAATTTGATGATTGCTCTTTAAATTTGCATCTTGCGAATTCCACTATTAAAAAACCTATTGGAAGGATTAATGATGTTCTTATTGTTGCAAATAAGAATTATGTGCCCGTAGATTTTATTGTGCTTTATATAGATTGCAATCCTACATGTCCTATTATTCTTGGTAGACCTTTCCTTAGAACTATTGGTGCAATTATTGATATGAAAGAAGGAAACATTAGATTTAGTTTCCGTTAAGGAAGGGCATGGAGCACTTTCCAAGAAATAAAATTAAGTTACCTTATGAATATATTATGAGAGCCACTTATGGATTGCATACCAAAGATGACAATACCTAGATCGTTGCTTTTGTGCCTAGCTAGGGGCGTTAAACAATAGCGCTTGTTGGGAGGAAACCCAATTTTATTTTTTATTGCTTTTTTGTTCCTGTTTTTCAATAAATTTATCATCTAGCCTCTAGTTAGATGTGTTTTCATGTTTTAATTAGTGTTTGGTCCAAGTAAGGCCTTTGGGATGGCTTACAGTGATAATTGATTTGATCTTGCTGAAAAACAGAAACTTTTGCGTCAAGTAAAATAATTTAAAAATAACAAAAGGGTGATTTTGATATGAACTTTTTACACAAGATTGATATACAAATTTTCCAGGTTTTCCTAATTTTTCAGATTTTTTGGAGTTACAAAAGTATACGAAGTTTCCTGATTACTACAGACTGTTCTATTTTTGACAGATTCTGTTTTCTATGTGTTGTTTGCTTATTTTGATGAATCTATGGGTAGTATCAGGGGGTATGAACCATGGATAAGTTGGAATACAGTAGATATTACACCAATATAAATAAAGAATGAGTTCACAACAGTACCAAAAGTGGTGATTTATTTTCTTATACTAATGGATCTCATGAGTTTTCTGTTGAGTTTTCTGTTGTGAAGTTTTCAAGTTTTGGGTAAAGATTTGATGGACTATGGAATAAGGAGTGGCAAGAGCCTAAGATTGGGGATGCCCAAAGCACCCCATTGTAATATTCAAGGACAACCAAGAGCCTAAGTTTGGGGATGCCTCGGATGGCATCCCCTCTTTCGTCTTCGTCTATCGGTAAATTTACTTGAGGCTATATTTTTATTCACCACATGATATGTGTTTTGCTTGGAGCGTCTTGTATGATACGAGTCTTTGATTTTTAGTTTGCCACAATCATCCTTGCTGTACACACCTTTTGGGAGAGACACACATGAATCATGAATTTATTAGAATACTCTATGTGCTTCACTTATATCTTTTGAGCTAGGCAATTTGCTCTAGTACTTCACATATATCTTTTTAGAGCACGACAGTGGTTTTATTTTATACAAATTGATGAACTATCATGCTTCACTTATATTATTTTGAGAGTCTCTAAACAGCATGTTAATTTGCTTAGGTTGTGAATTTAGTCCTAATATAATGGGCATCCAAGAGGGATATAATAATAACTTTCATATAGAGCATTGAATACATGAGAAGTTTGATTCCTTGCATTTGTTTTGAGATATGAAGATGGTGATAGTAGAGTCATGCTAGTAGTAAGTTATGGAGTCAAATAAATAATTGCGTTAAGGTTTGTGATTCCCGTAGCATGCACGTATGGTCTTCTAGTTATGTGATGAAGTTGGAGCACAATTTATTCTTGATTGTCTTCCTTTGCGTGAAAGTCAGGAGCACACGATGGTTAACTCCTACCAACCTCTCCCCTAGGAGCATGCACAGTAGTACTTTACTTCGAGGGCTAATAGATTTTTTGCAATAAGTATGTGAGTTCTTTATGACTAATGTTGAGTCCATGGATTATATGCGCTCTCACCCTTCCACCTTTGCTAGCCACTCTAGTATTGTGCAACTTTCGCGAATGCATTAAACCCACTTTATACCCTTCCTCAAAACAGCCACCATACCTACCTATTATGACATTTTCATAGCCATTCCAAGATATATTGCCATGTAACTCCACCGTTCCGTCCTTATGTTTGACTTTACCTTGAGTTGTAATTTTGAGTTGTAAGTAAATAAAAGTGTGATGATCATCATTATTATAACATTGTCCCATGTGAGGTTATCAAAATAAAGAGAGAGGCCAAAAGAGTCTCCAAAAAACAGAACAAAAAGAGAGGTCCCCAAAAAAGAGGAGGAGCCTAGAAAAATGAGAGAAAAAGAGAGAAGTGACAATGTTACTATCCTTTTCCACACTTGTGCTTCAAAAGTAGCACCATGTTCTTCATGATAGAGAGTCTCGTATTTTGTAACTTTCATATATTACTAGTGGAAATTTTTCGTTATAGAACTTGGCTTGTATATTCCAACGACGGGCTTCCTCAAATTCCCTAGGTCTTCATGAGCAAGCAAGTTGATGCACACCCACCAGTTTTCTTTTGAGCTTTAATACACTTATAGCTCTAGTGCACATACGTTACATGGAAATCCCTACTCACTCACATTGATATCAATTGATGGACATCTCCATAGTCCATTGATTTTCCTAGTTGATGTGAGACTTTCTCCCTTATTTTGTCTACTACTACCTTATATTTGACCCATAGTGCTATGTCCATGGCTCACACTCATGTATTGCGTGAAGAGTTGAAAAAGCTGAAGCGCGTTAAAAAGTATGAAACAATTGCTTGGCTGACACTAGGGTGAGCATGATATATACTTTGTGCCGAGAAGAGGGAGCATAGCAAGACTAGGGATAACTTTCTTTAGCCATGTTATTTTTCAAGCTTAATGATTTGCTTGCTAGTATGCTTGAAGCATTATTGTTTTTATGTCAATGAACTTTCGTTTTGAATCATACGGATCTGAATATTCATGGAAAATAAAAGAGATTACATTGATACATATTTTAGGTAGCATTCCACATCAAAAATTCTATTTTTATCATTTACCTACTCGTGGACGAGCAGGAATTAAGCTTGGGGATGCTTGATACATCTCCAACGTATCTATAATTTTCGATTGTTCCATGCTATTATATTATATGTTTGGATGTTTTATATGCATTAATATGCTATTTTATATTATTTTTGGGACTAACTTATTAACCTAGAGCCCAGTGCGAGTTTCAATTTTTTCCTTGTTTTTGAGTTTCGCAGAAAAGGAATATCAAACAGAGTCCAAACGGAATAAAACTTCCGCGATGATTTTTCTTGGACCAGAAGACACACGTGGGATTTGGAGTCTAAGTCAGAGAAGCCCCGAGGAGACGACAAGCCAGGGGGGCGCGCCCCTAGGGCTTGTGGCCCCCTCGAAGACCCCCTGACCTCCTACCTTGGCCTATAAATTCAGAAATATTCCAGAAACCCTAAAAGTGTTCACCAAATACTTTTCCACCGCCGCAGGTCTCTGACCTCGTGAGATCCCATCTGGAGGCCTTTTCCGGTACTCTACCGGAGGGGGATTCGATCATGGAGGGCTTCCACGTCAACCCTATTGCCCTTTTGATGAAGCGTGAGTAGTTTACCTCAGACCTACGGGTCCATAGCTAGTAGCTAGATGGCTTGTTCTCTATCTTTGATCTTCAATACAATGTTCTCCTCGATGTTCTTGGAGTTCTATCTGATGTAATCTTCTTTTGTGGTGTGTTTGTCGAGATCCTATGAATTGTGGATTTATGACCAGATTATCTATGAATATTATTTGAATCTTCTCTGAATTCTTATATGCATGATTTGATATCTCTGTATTTCTCTTAGAATTATCAGTTTGGTTTGGCCAACTAGATTGGTATTTCTTGCAATGGGAGAGGTGTTTTGTTTTGGGTTCAATCTTGTGGTCTCCTCACCCAGTGAAAAGTTAGGGGTAGCGAGGCACGTATTGTATTGTTTCCATCAAGGGTAAAAAGATGGGGTTTATATCATATTGCTTGAGTTTATCCCTCTACATAATGTCGTCTTGCTTAAAGCATTGCTCTGTTCTTATGAACTTAATACTCTAGATGTAGGAGTCGGTCAATGTGTGGAGTAATAGTAGTAGATTTAGAATCGTTTCAGTCTATTTCACACGGACGTGATTCCAATATTCATAATCATTGCCTTAGATATCGTCATAACCTTGCACTTTTCTATCAATTGCTCGACAGTAATTTGTTCACCCACCGTATTATTTTCTTTCAAGAGAGAAGCCTCTAATGAAACCTATGGCCCCCGGGTCTATTCTCCATCTATTACTTTCAGATCTATATACCAAAATACCAAAAATATCTCACTGAGTTTTATTTACTTTTATGTTTTAGTAATATTTTATATCTATCTCTATCAGATCTCACCTTTGCAAGTGACCGTGAGGGATTGACAACCCCTTTATCGTGTTGGGTGCAAGTGTTTGATTGTTTGTGTAGGTGCATATATTGGGGACTTGCGTGTTCCTCCTACTGGATTGATACCTTGGTTCTTAACTGAGGGAAATACTTATCTATACTGTGATGCATCACCCTTTCATCTTCAAGGGAAAAACCAACACAAGCTCAAGAAGTAGCAATGTGGACATGTAAAGTTGGTCCGGGCCGCTTCATCCCACAATACCGCTGAATCACGAAAAGACCAATGAAGGAAGCAATCTGAATATGAACGCCCATAAACTCCTTTGTGTTCTACTCATGATGGCACCTACGCATAGACTTAGCTCATGATGCCATTGTTGGGGAATGTTGCATGGGAAACAAAAAATTTCCTACACTCACCAAGATCAATCTAAGAGATGAACATATATGAGAGGAGAGATTTCATCTACATACCCTTGTAGATCGCTAAGCGTAAGCATTAAGATACGCGGTTGATGTAGTCGAATGTCTTCACGATCCAATCATGATCCCCCCGCGAACTCCCGATCCAAGTGTCAAACGGACGACACCTCCGTGTTCAACACACGTACGGCTTGATGACACCTTCACCTCATCGATCCAGGGAGTGATGGTGAAGTAGTAGCTCAAGGCCTCCGGTAGCATGACGGCGTGATGGCAGTGGTGGTGGAGAAATCTCAGCAGGGCTTCGCCAAGCCTCATGGAGAAGAAGAAGGACTACGAGGGAGAGGGAGGGCAACGCCGTGGCCTAGATGGGTGCGGCTGCCCTACCTCTACCCCTCTATATATAGGGGAAAGGGTGGAGGAGGGGCGCCCTAGGGTTCCCTAGGGGGCCAGCGGCCACCAGGGGGAAACCCTAGATGGGTTTTGGTGCGCCTCCCCCAGAGAGCCTTGGCCCCCAAGGCAAAGGGGGTGGCTGCCTTAGGGGAGCGCCCCCACCCCTTCTGGTTACGTGGGAAAGGGTGAGGGGGGCGCACATCCCCTTAGTGGGCTGGTTTGCCCCCTCCCCTTGGCCCATGGGGCCCCCAACCCTTGCCCCCCCTGAAACCCCTTTCCGTGATGCTGGTCATCACCCGGTACCCCCGGAACAATTCTGGATGCCAATACCCTTCATCCAATATATCAATTTCACCTCTGGACAATTCCGGAGTTCCTCATCACGTCTGGGATCTCATCCGGGACTCCGAACAACCTTTGATAACCACCATAATGACTAAACTATAATTATATCGTCACCAAATGTTAAGTGTGTAGACCCTGCGGGTTCGAGAACTATGCAGACATGGCCAAGACACCTCTACGGTCCATAACCAAAAGCGGGACCTGGATGCCCATGTTGGTTCCTACATATTCTACGAAGATCTTATTGGTCGAACCTCAGTGCCAAGGATTTAGCTAATCCCGTATGCAATTCCCTTTGTCTATCAGTATGTTACTTGCCCGAGATTCGATTGTCGGTATCTCCATACCTTGTTCAATCTCGTTACCGGTAAGTCTCTTTACTCGTTCCGTAATACAAGATCACGTGACTAACTCATTGGTCACATAGCTTGCTGATAACCCACAAGTATAGGGGATCGCAACAGTTTTTGAGGGTAGAGTATTCAACCCAAATTTATTGATTTGATACAAGGGGAGCCAAAGAATATTCTCAAGTATTAGCAGCTGAGTTGTCAATTCAACCACACATGAAAGACTTATTATCTGTAGCAAAGTAGTATGGAAGTAATGGTAACAGTGGCAAAAGTAATAGTAGCCGTTTTGTAGTAATCGTAATGGTGGCAACGATAGAGTAACTGAGCAAATATCAATATGTGAAAAGCTCGTAGGCAATGGATCAATGATGGATAATTATGTCAGATAGCATTCATCATGCAACAGTTATAACCTAGGGTGACACAGAACTAGCTCCAATTCATCAATATAATGTAGGCATGTATTCCGAATATAGTCATACAAGCTTATGGAAAAGAACTTGCATGACATCTTTTGTCCTACCCTCCCGTAGTAGCGGGGTCCTAATGGAAAAGGGATATTAAGGCCTCCTTTTAATAGATAACCGGACCAAAGCATTAGCACTTAGTGAACACATGAACTCCTCAAACTACGGTCACCGGGAAGTGTCCCGACCATTGTCACTCCAGGGTTGCCGGATTGTAACACGTAGTAGGTGACTATAACTTGCAAGATAGGATCAAGAACACAAATATATTCATGAAAACATAAAAGGTTCAGATCTTAAATCATGGCACTCGGGCCCTAGTGACAAGCATTAAGCATAGCAAAGTCATAGCAACATCAATCTTAGAACATAGTGGATACTAGGGATCAAATCCTAACAAAACTAACTCGATTACATGGTAAATCTCATCCAACCCATCGCCGTCCAGCAAGCCTATGATGGGATCACTCATGCACGGCGGTGAGCATCATGAAATTGGTGATGGAGGATGGTTGATGATGACGATGGTGACGATTTCCCCTCTCTGGAGCCCAAAAACGGACTCCAGATCTGCCCTCCCAATGAAGAACAAGAGGTGGCGGCGGCTCCATATCGTAAAACGCAATGAATCCTTCTCTCTGATTTTTTTCTCCCTGAACGTGAATATATGGAGTTGGAGTTGAGGTCGGTGGAGGTTCGTGGGACCCACAAGCCAGGGGGCACGCCCAGAGGGGTAGGGCACGCCCCACACCCTTGTGGATAGGTGGTAGGCCAGCCTCTATTGATTCTTTCATTGATATTTTTTATTAATTCCAAAAATATTCTCCATGAAGTTTTAGGTCATTCCGAGAACTTTTATTTCTGCACAAAAATAACACCAAGGAAATTCTGCTGAAAACAGCATCAGTCTGGGTTAGTTCCATTCAAATCATGCAAGTTAGATTCCAAAACAAGGGCAAAGGAGTTTGGAAAAGTAGATATGATGGAGACGTATCAAATCCCCCAAGCTTAACCCATTGCTTGTCCTCAAGCAATTTAGTTGATAAACTGAAAGTGATAAAGAAAAACTTTTACAAACACTGTTTGATCTTGTTGTTGCAAATATGTATAGCCAGCATTTAGGTTTTCAGCAAAGACTATGAACTAACCACATTCACAATAACATTTAGGTCTCACATTTACTCATATCAATGGCATAATCAACTAGCGAGAAATAATAATAAATGCCAGATGACAACACTTTTTCAAAACAATCATGATATGATATAACAAGATGGTATCTTGCTATCCCTTTGTGAGACCGCAAAATATAAATGCAGAGCACCGCTAAAGATCAAGGACTGACTAGACATTGTAATTCATGGCAAAAGAGATCCATTCACAGTCATACTCAATATCAATTAATAACAATGCGTACAAATGACAGTGGTGCTCTCTAACTGGTGCTTTTTATAAGAGCATGATGACTCAGCAATAAAACTAAATAGATAGGCCCTTCGCAGAGGGAAGCAGGGATTTGCAAAGGTGCCAGAGCTCGGGTTTTTGAAACAGAGATAAATAATATTTTGAGCGGTATGCTTTCATTGTCAACATAACAACCAAGAGATCTCGATATCTTCCATACTAGATAGATTATAGGCGGTTCCCAAATAGAATGGTAAATTTTACAAGCTCACTCCACGGCTGGTCCGAAACAACGGGTACCGTCCAACTAACAACAATCCTAGGGGAGTTTTGTTTGAAGTTATTTTGATTTGATTTGAGCATGGGACTGGGCGTCCCGATTACTAGCCATTTTCTCATGAATGACGAGCGGAGTCCACTCGTCGTGAGAATAACCCACCTAGCATGGAAGATACTGACAGCCCCCAGTCACTACATGAGCGATTCGGGCATGCAAAACAGATTATTATTTGAAAGTTTAGAGTTTGGCACATGCAAATTTACTTGGAACGGCAGGTAAATACGGCATATAGCTAGGTATGGTGGACTCATATGGAATAACTTGGGGTTTATGGAAGTGGATGCAAAAGCAGTATTCCTGCTTAGTACAAGTGAAGGCTAGAAAAAGACTTGGGAGTGACCAACTAGAGAGCGACAACAGTCATAAACATGCATTGAGATTAACCAACACTGAGTGCAAGCATGAGTAGGATTTAAATCACCATGAACATTAATATCGTGGAGGCTATGTTGATTTTGTTTCAACTACATGCGTGAACATGTGCATGTCAAGCCACTCAAATCATTCAAAGGAGGATACCATCCTATCATACTACATCACAACCATTGTAAAAGCATGTTGGCATGCAAGACAAACCATTATAATGTAGCGACCCGACCTCAGACGATCAAGTCTCTATGCTTAAGTGTCATCCTTGGATCGGTATGCTGACACACATAGTACTCAAGGATTTATAACAGAGGTAAATCACATGTATAAAGTAACGTAAATACTATTACCTCAATCCATAAAGCGGAAGAAACAACAAGGTTGTGGATTCCCATCAACACCAACGGCAAGTTGAGTGTAGAAATCGTAACCCTAACGTATCACTTACTCATCGTAGGAATCCTGCAACATGAGACGTTGTAGCCATGTAGGTCAGTACATTGAATGTACTGGCAAATTCACACCATAGGATAAAGATGAATAATAGCTATCACTACATGCATATTTGGCTGGTGGAAAGCTCTAAGATTTTTTTTTTTTGCATAAAGCCAATTTTTCCCTACATCAAAAGAATAAATTTTATTTAACTACCAAGTTGGTTGAAAATTATTGAGAAGGTTCCTCCAACTCAATCCCAATTAAAAGTTAACAACCCAACAAATTAATTAAGTAAAGTGATAAGATCAACATGATAATCCAAGAACCAGATACTCAAGATGTCCATAACCAGGGACACGACTAATCATGATCAGTTTTACACTCTGCAGAGGTTTGCGCACTTTTCCCATAAGACTCGGTCTCCTTCGTTGAATTTCTCGCACTTCATGATGTTTGAGGAACGGATGACCGACACACAACCTTTCTGAAGCATTAACTCTCTACACTGGGAAGACAGTACCACCTACAACCCACTACATCTGCTAGTCTACCTCTTCAATAGCTTCACGCAACTTACTCAACTATGCCAGAGCCCATATTGGCTTGTGGCTGCACACGGAAGTTTCCAACATGAATAATCTTATGATCCCTTTGAGCCTGGGTGGCATTCCATAGGGTGATCACACGGGTCCTCCGAGATCCCCTTGGGCAAGCACTGGGTTCTCCAGGTGCCCGGGCAAACCACTGGGTGCTCCAGGGTGCCCCTACCATTCCACCCAGATGTGTATTAAAATAGCCACCTTAAGTTAACCATTAATAATAACGCTCACATATGTCATGAATCACTCAAACCAAACCACGTCTACGAGCATAGCATAGCAGTATAAGCATAACTTAGTAACTCTCGGGGTTTTGATATCAAGGATAATAGGTTCTACCTCATCAACTACTTCTCAATACCCACATGTAATCAATCCTACTCATGCAATGTTTGAGGGTTGAAACTAATGCATAAAAACTGGGTAATAAAGGGATATGATCAAAGTGTGAACTTGCCTCGTACTGTTGATGAAGACAATTCGCACTCATAACTCCTGATAGTTCTACTCGTCACACTCAGGTTAATCTATCGTGAGCAAGCAATAATAACCACACATAAGCAATCATTCAAAATATCGGAAAGAACAAAGAAGACAATTCGGAAAACATCAAAACCAAGCAAATAACTCTTGCAACATAAAACAATTCCTAACAGTACCAAAATTATGTGGATTTGGCCTTGTCAGAAAGTTTAGGTCAAGAGCTTGGTTTTGTCGAAAACGGAGGTACGGATAAAAAGATATGATCAAAAGAAATTTGAGTATGAAACAAATTCCGAAATTTGAAAGTTGCAAAAGTTTATTTGATAGATTAACTAGATAGGTGTAATCAAGACGAAAATATTGGCGCTGGTTTCATCTAATTTGAATGAACGAGTAAAAAGTTGGCTATTTGAAAAATCAGGGCCAAGCTGTTTTACGGAAGAAAAAATATCTACATAATAAGCTACGGAAGTATATAGAAAAATAGGAACAAAGATATCTTTATAAGATAGAGAAAAGACGACTTTAGAGAGAGGCGGCGACTTTCAGAATTTTCGCCGGAGAGGAGAAATATATTTTTCTTTAGTGAATCTAGTCAAACAAAAATATATTGATTTAACCCGAATCGGATGATTTTTGAAGGCTTTATGGGTCTATATTTATAGGTGGAAAAGAGGCTTAGATGTCAGAAGCTAGATAATGTGGGACTAAACTTAGACGAAAAGAGAAAAGAGAGGAAACGTGACTAGTACGGGCCTAAAGGCCTTCGGCCGGCGCGTACGCCACATTTTTTTTCCTTCTTTTTCTTTTGAGAAATTGAAAAGATAAAAAAATATGGAGAAAAAAATGTGAGGGAGGAATATGGCCGGTTGGGCCTGGCCTATATAGGAAAAAACCGATAGGCGCCCGCTGCTACTATGATGCGCACGTGGGCGGCAGTTAGTGATGGGTCGCATGTCCAGTTTTTTTTTAGATAAAAACGGAGAAGATAAACAGAATAAGAAAAATAATATATAATTTCCATAGGCATATTATATAGAAAAATTTTAAAACAAAGATTTTCCACGACATGAACATTTTTCTAACGACAAATAAAATGCACAGAATTTTAAATAAATCAAAGAGTGCTACTGGTGCAACAAAACCCAGTAAAAATCATTTTAAAAATATGAAAATGATTTCAAATTTATTTATCTCCAATTTTCTGATGTAGGAAATCATTTTACCCTAATTTCCATATATTTTATTTTTGGAGAAAAATAATTTGAATAAAACCCGAATAACTCCAAATTGAAAATAATTTCAAAGGGACTTTAAATTTGATCCTTTGAAACTCCCAACTCATATTTCATATGTTTTGAAGAATTCATTTTATCTTCTCTCATGAAAATCATTTAGTTGCATAAAGTTTCTGAATTTGAAATATTTCCAAATGAGATTCAAATCTTTTCAAAACCCTTTTTTCATTTAATTAAATGGAAGAAGTCATATCATCTTCTCTCTAGAGTTTTGTATTTGAAAAGAATTTGAATTCATGGAGAACATAAATGCAAAATAAAAGTTTGGGAAAGTCCTTTTATTCCCTCTCATTTAACTTTCATAAAGTTTCAAATTCCACTCAATTTCACACAGCACATCACACAAGCAATCAAAAACTATCTATTTAATATAACATTCCAAAATTTAAAATTTTGGTATGTTACATATAAACTCCTAGATAATTAAGAATGAATGAGTAACTATAATCTCTATTTGTCATTGCAAACATGTTTTATTCATAATGAGTTGAATCAGGAACGATGAACTAATCATATTTACAAAAACAAGATAGGTCAAGTTCATACCAGCTTTTCCTCATCTCAATCATTTCATCATATATCGTCATTATTGCCTTTCACTTGCACGACAGAACGGTGTGGATAATAATAATAATGCACGCGGGACTAAGTTGGAATCTGCAAACATTTATTCCAAAGGAGAAGACAAGGTAAAATGGGGCTCTTTGTTTGATCAGCAATAATGCATATGAGAGCCACTCATCGTTTTGCATCTTAGTCTTCTCCTCTCGACCCCAAAGAAAAGAAAAGAATTTCAAAGAAACATAGTGAAATGTTTTTGGAGTCTTTGTTTTTCTGAAGAAAGTAAAATAAGAACGAGAAAAACTATTCACATGGGAAAACTCCCAACAAGCAAAAGAAGAACGAGAAATATTTTTGGTTTTTCTTTAGTAGTACTACAACATAAACATGGAAAGGAAACTAAACAGAAGATACAACTAATTTTTTGTTTTTTCTCAAAGTTTTTCAAACACACAAGAAGAAAGCGAGAAAAATAAATAAACTAACATGGATTATACAATGAAAAAGGTATAACAGCGACAACTGGAATGAGTGTGTGAACATGAATGTAATGTCGGTGAGAAATATGTACTCCCCCAAGCTTAGGCTTTTGGCCTAAGTCGGTCTATGGCCATGGTTGACCTAGCGGATATCCAAAGTTGTAGTGGGGGTTGTACTGGGATGCGGTAGCTACTACCTGAAGGGCTGCAGCATGGAGGTGAGCGGCCTCCACCTCTCTCTCTCATACTCGTTTGCCTCCTCTCTAGTTATAAAATATCCCCCTTTTACCTAAAAGTTAAAGAAGGCAGGAGCAGGAAGAGTAATATGGATAGCGCGCTGCCGGTCAAAGATTAGTCGGTACAGGAGGGACTGTTCGTTCCTCTCAAGAAACTGATAGCGTACCAAAGCATTATAATCAAGGAAAGTAGGTGGTAATTCAATTCCATTCTCCGTTATTTGTACCCCAAGATAATTAGCTAAACGGGTGGCATAAATGCCACCAAAGAAATCACCATCCTTAACATTAAGATGTAACCTCCTTGCAATAATAGCCCCCCAGTTATATCGCTTATCACCCAACACTGCACACTTGAGGACATTAAGGTCCGATGCACAAAGGTGGCTATGATCATGTTTACCATTAATGCATCTACCTATGAAGAGAGCAAAATAATGTATGGCAGGAAAATGAATGCTCCCCATGGAGGCTTGTGTGATATCTCTAGTTTCTCCCACAGTGATGCTAGCAAGGAAATCATTATATTCAGTTTTGCGAGGCTCTCTAAGAATGCCCAATTGTGGGATTTTGCATGCATCACTAAAATCCTCTAGGTCCATGGTATAAGATTTATCATAAAGATCAAACATGACAGCATGAGTTTTGCGCAGGGATGTAAATTTAAAAATTCGCACAAATGAATCAGTGAGATGATAGTATTGTCGACACTTATGTGACACGAAGTCCTCAAGGCCAGCATTTTGTACGTATGCATCAAACTCATCCTTGAAACCTGCATGAACCATGAATTGATCTAACGGCCATTCGCAAGGCCATACTCAAGCTTCCCTTGTTGGTTCAAGATCCGGCTCACGTATAGCGAGCCTTGGGGCTTTCTTGCTTGAGGAACCACCTTGGTATATCTCCCAAAACATTTTTCTTCCTTTGCAAAATTTCTGAAATTTTTAGTAACTCAAAATAGAAGTGAACTAAACTCAACAAGATTGATAGCAACTACTCCTACAAGTGTCTAAAGGCTAAATCATGCATCAAAACTACTTTGGACCATATAAATTTGACATGCAAGATCAAGAACAAGGTCACCAAGACAGAAAAAATTTGCAATAAATAAAGCACTAGAACAAAAACTAACTGGACCATTGGAGGAGTCACATACCAAAGAATAATCCCCCAAAACAGTTTTGCAAATGGAGCTTTGCACAAGGAGATCGAAAATGGCAGCAAGATGAGCAAGAACACAGGTTTGAGCAACAAGATGATTTTTTCTGGAGGAAGACGAAGTGGATGGGTGCTGGAATAAGTGAGGGGGACCCACAAGGCAGGGGGTGCACCCAAGGGGGTAGGGCGCGCCCTCCACCCTTGAGGTCCACTGATGTATCCCTCTAGTGCATTCTCAGTGCCAGAAATTCTAAAATATTCTATAAAAATCATACTAAATTTTCAGGGTATTTGGAGAACTTTTATTTTCGGGTCATTTTTTTATTGCACGGATAATTCAGAAAACATGCAGATAATACTATTCTTGCTTTATTTAATCTAAATAACAGAAAGGAAAAGGTGGGTATAGAAAGTTGTGCTTTCTAAATTCATGCATCTCATGCTCATCAAAAGGAATCCATTAACAAGGTTGATCAAGTCTTATTAACATCTTCCGAATGACATGAAGACGGAGAATTTTCGAATAACACTAGGTTACCTCAACGGGGGTATACATGTCCCCAACAATAAGAATATCATATTTCTTTTTGACAGTAGGGAGAGGGAATTCAAAACCTCCAATAGTAATAGTTGAAATTTTCCCAATAGAATTGATACTATGAACTTAAGGTTGTTTCTTTGGAAAGTGTACCATATGCTCATTACCATTAACATGAAAAGTGACATTGCCTTTGTTGGAATCAATAACAGCCCCTGTAGTGTTCAAAAAGGGTCTACCAAGGATGATCGACATACTGTCATCCTCGGGAATATCAAGAATAACAAAGTCCGTTAAGATAGTAACATTTGCAACCACAACAAACACATCTTCACAAATATCGATGGGTATAGCAGTTGATTTATCAGTCATTTGCAAAGAGATTTCAGTAGGTGTCAACTTATTCAAATCAAGTCTAGGATATAAAGACAAAAGCATAACACTAACACTGGCTCCAAGATCACATAAAGCAGTTTTAACGTAGTTTCTTTTAATGGAGCATGGTATAGTTGGTACTCCTGGGTCTCCTAGTTTCTTTGGTATTCCACCCTTAAAAAGTGTAATTAGCAAGCATGGTGAAAATTTCAGCCTCCGGTATCTTTATTTTATTTGTAACAATATCTTTCATATACTTAGCATAAGGAGGCATTTTAAGCATATCAGTCAAACGCATACGCAGAAAGATAGGTCTAATCATTTCAGCAAAGCGCTCAAAATCCTCATCATCCTTTTTCTTGGATGGTTTTGGAGGAAAGGGCATAGGTTTCTGAACCCATGGTTCTCTTTCTTTACCATGTTCCCTAGCAACAAAGTCTCTCTTATCATAACATTGATTCTTTGATTGTGGGTTATCAAGATCAACAACAGGTTCAATCTCTACATCATTACCATTGCTAGGTTGAGCATCATCATGAACATCATCATTAACATTATCAATAGGTTCATGTTCATCACCATATTGTGTCTCAGCATCAGAAATAGAAATATAATTAGGATTCTGAGGTGTATCTACAACAGGTTCACTAGAAGCATGCAAAGTCCTATAAGTTTTATTTTTATTTTTATTAGAAGGACTAGGTGCATCAGTATTAGTTCTCTAAGAATCTTGCTCAACTCTCTTAGGATGGCCCTCGGGATACAAAGGTTCCTGGGTCATTTTACCACCTCTAGTCATAACCATAACCACATTATCATTTTTCTTACTATTCAACTCATTGAGCAAATCATCTTGTGCCTTAAGTACTTGCTCTACTTGAGTTCTAACAATGCATGGAAGCATGCTTACTAATAAGCTTAAGATCATTAACAGTTCTACTCATATAATCACCCAAGTATTCAAGCATGTGAGCATTACGTTCCAATTGTCTACTAACATAGGCATAGAAGTTTTCTTGTTTAACAATAAAATTATCAAACTCATCCAAGCATTGATTAGCAGACTTATTTTTTGGGGGGGTTAGACAGTAGGAAAAGCTCCTACTGCATGTATGTATTTAAGTTAAACTAGTTCACTGTACAAGGAGCATGAGGGTGTGGGGCTCCTATACAAGATCTAAGCTTACAAGTATGTCTCAGAGGGAAGCTATGCTATAGTGTCTAAAAATTGGAAACAAGTTGTTTCTTGTGCGCTGGCAGTCTGTGAGCAATGTTGGAGAAGTCAGTTGTCAGGACCCCGACTCAATGCCACATCGATCTAGCATGTAACACCTCATATCACTTTGCGGCCTCACGCACGGTATTCCCACGGGTGTCGTCTTACCTTTGCCCGGGACCGTTTGCGCCTTTTGGCTCACGTATATGATAGTGTCGCTAGCATCCATATGATAAGGAGCCCGGGCTGACATGGCTAGTCGTAAACCCAAAGTGGCACAAACTTACAGGGACAGGCATCCATGACCCAGCATCGAACGTGTCGGTCATTAGCGAGTGAGTTCCGGGCTGTAGCACTGGGCTAGCAGGACTCCGGTAAACCGGGCTGTAGCGGGCTAACAGGACTCCGGTACTCAACGCGTGACATTTCCCCGAAGGGACAGACACAGGAACGAAGAAGGACACATGCCGGCCAGCCTAAGCGTTCCGGAGCAGTAGCAAGCTACCATGGCTCAGTGGAAACACTAGGAGACATTTCCCGGTAAGAGAGGCTACTAAAGATAAACAACTAGATAGTCAGATCCCACACATACCAAGCATTTCAATAACATACACACAATATGCTCGATATGTGCAAATACAACATGGCATCACAACATGACTCTACGACTCGAGTATTTATTCATTAGGCTCCGAGGAGCGAGATATTACAAACATAGGTCTCATGACCCAACATTCAGAGCATACAAATCAAAGCACAAGCGGAAGCTTAACATGTCTGAGTACAGACATCTACAAATGAAAAAGGCTTAGAAGCCTGACTACCTACCAGATCCTGCCGAGGGCACAAGATCGTAGCTGAGGTAACAAGCTAAACGTCGAGGTCCACGTGGAACTACTAGCGAGACTGAAGTCTCTCTGCAAAAACATAAAATAGGCAAACGTGAGTACAAATGTACCCAGCAAGACTTACATCAGAACTAACTACATATGCATCATTATCAACAAAGGGGATGGGGGAGTTTAACAGCAGCAAGCCAGCTTTGACTCGGTGGCTATCCTAGACTACGACTGCAAGTAACTCTTTGAGGTGGCGCACACGAGTCCACATATTCACCATATCAATACACCACTATGGATCCGCTCCCGTCTCCCTACGAGAACGCCATCCATAGCACTCACGCTTATCTTGCGTATTTTAGAGTATCCACTTTCACTTGTCTATGAACTGTACAGGCAACCCAGAAGTCCTTTTCCGCGGACACGGCTATTCGAATAGATGATGTTAACCCTGCAGGGGTGTACTTCTTCACACATGCTCTCACCACTTACCGCCGTTTACATGACATGTACTCGGCAACCTTCAAGCAGAAGCCCAATGAGGGTGTCGGCCACGACCTACCTAAACACTCAAGTCCCTAGTCCAGGTTTATCGCCTATTCGGGTTCCATCCATGAGGAGATCCGGCCGAAGTTTCGCTCACAGCCCCAAACGATGTGAGCAGGGTTCCCGAGACACCAAACGGGCGCCCGGTACACCGTGCCATGTGCCTACCGCATCACAGCCCACCCCTACGGTCAGCGCTGCGCATGGCCTCCAGCATACTACAAACACCAGAAACTACTTGCAACTCCTGGACAGAGGACAAGGGTGATTAAGAAGCCGAGAGGGTCCATTGGTTTCGGGCCCAATGCGTGGTAGTAGCTGAATCATGGATCACAAACATAGAACTCAGTTCCTGAGGACGGCTGCAATGAGACAACCCACCATGTACTCCTACATGGCCTCTCACCGCTACCTTTACCAAATCGTGTTCACACACTTAGCTCACACACACAGTAGGACATGTTCACACACCTCTGATTCATCCTCGATGAATCAGACCTGACTCAACTCTAAGCAGTAGCAGGCATGACAAACAAGCATGAATGAGTAGGAACAACAGGGCTCGAACAACTCCTACTCATGCTAGTGGGTTTCATCTATTTACTGTGGAATGACAGGTCATGCAAAGGATAAAGGGGTTCAGCTACCGCAGCAAGTAACAGATGAATCGTTGTTGTCCTAATGCAGTAAAAGAGAGCAGGAGCAAGAGAGTGGGATTGTATTGGAATGAACAAGGGGGTTTTGCTTGCCTGGCACTTCTGAAGATAGTATATTTCTTCATTGGTGTCATCGATCACATCGCCGGTACACGTCTTACTGAGAGGGGACAAGCACCGACAAACAAAGAAGAAGCACAATCAATGCAATGCACAATATGATGCATGATCATGACATGGTAATATGATGTGGTTTGAGCTAATGCAACTAGCAACAAGTTAAATGAAGTTGGTTTGAACCCTAGATTCAAATTCAAACTCCATATGTGGATATTTAAATGCCATTTATACGATTTATGCTAAACAGCAGCTATAAGTTGTTCTAACATGCATGAAAATGGTACAGATGGATAGATTGGATTTTTCTGATCATTTTTCATATATAATTTATTTCATTTGGAGTTACAGATTAATTTCTATGAATTTTTGAAGTTTGCAAGATTTTCTGGAATTTCCTGTATTAAAATAAATACAGAAAATAGCTTATTGCGTCAGCATGACATCACTGTGATGTCAGCGGTCAACGGGTGCGGTCCAGGTCAAACCTGACCTGTGGGACCCGCCGGTCAGCGAGCCAGTGTTGCCTACGGTCACAGACAGGTGGGGTCAGGTCAACATCCACGTCATCATGGTCAACTCTGACGTGTGGGTCCACAGTGATTAGATAAAATTAAACAGAAATTAAACTAGTGTTAGTTAGGGGCGTGGGGCCCAGCTGTCATTGGCTCAGGTGGTTGTTTAGTGGCGGTGATTAGTACTAATCTCGCGGCCACGACAGCACGCCGGAATTTGGCCGGCGGCGACCATCCAGCGCGGCGGAGGCGCGCCGGAATCGCGCTACGGACGTCGGCTGCACGAGCCGAGGGCACCAGGGCATAGCCCTTGCTTGCCCGCATCGAGGAGCAGGGGAGTTGGATGCGGGGGTCGCCGGAATCGTGCCGGCGACGAGCTTTGGCGGCGGCCGGGGTTCGGGCGGGGTCGGGTTTGCCGCTACGGTGCACAGGAGTAAGAGCTGGTGGTGGCTACGGGCTCCCATTGCTGCACTAAGCACAACAGAGAGGTTGGCTTCGAGCCATTGTGGCTCTAGCCACGACGGCGCCATGGCCGGCGGCGGGGAGTTTTCGGGTGAGGTGGAAACGGTGGCTACGGAGGCCAAACGAGCACGGAAGCTAGGGGGAGAGGAAGAGGAGCTCACAGCGAGTTGAACGGAGGCCTCGGCGTGCTCGGGGAGGAGCTGGTGACGACGGGAGGTCGCCGGCGATCTCGGTGGCCCGAGGAGGAAGAAGACAGCGTGGTCGGCGTTCGAGGGCGCCCGGCGTCGCGTGAATCAACGAGGAGGCATAGACGACGGAGGTGGAGCTCATGGGCACGGCGAGGGGTCGAGGGGGAGGGAGTGGCCGCGGCTATGGCGAATGGTGGCGACGGACCCGTTCGGACATGAGAGGGGAGAGGACGAGGGGGAGAGCAAAGGAGGGGAGAGTGGTGTCCAGGGGTCGGGGCGGTGCCGCAGAGGCGCTTCGAGGCGTCGCGCTGGCGCGGGCGACGGCAGGCAGGCACGGTGGTGGCGTGGCGAGCTCGGCGGCGTCGCGGTGTCCCTCCTCTGCCTACTGGCAGAGGTAGGCGATGACTGGCAGCGGCGCTGGGCTGGGCCGGCCAGGTGGGCTGGCCAACTGTGCTGCGACAGGTGAGGCTAGGTGGTCCCTTTTCTATTTTCTTCTGTTTTCTATTTTTCTGCTACTGTTTTGGCTTTAGTAAAAATACCAAAGCATTTTGTAAAATGCTGCAATAATTCGTGGACACTCTATGGATTACTCCAATGGCCCACATTTAAATTCAGCATTATTTGAGCACTTAATTATTTATAGTGTTTAATTGCCCAAATTCAAATACGATATGATTTAATTCAAAAATCCATGAATGACCTTGAAACATGTGCATCATTTTTGTCAGAGGTTGTAACCTTTTCTAAAAATGATGAACATTTTAAGGACATTTTGGGTTTATTGAAAAGACTTATGGTTGACCCTATTTGATTTAATTTTGGTGCTAGGGTTTGTCATTCCCCATTTCAAGTTTTCTGGAAAAGTAAACATGATGCAACACTCTAATGCAAGCACTAAGCATTAAAGAACTGGGGATGTGACATCAGTCTTGAATCTGGTCCTCCAAGTAGAGAAGGAGGGTGTCACCTGCCGAAAATAATTGTTATTCCTTTCTTTCCAGAGACTCCAAGCAGCCACAAGAAATATATCCATGATCATTTTTTGGCGATGTCTTACCTTTAGATGGGTCATCATGTCTAGGCAATTGCCAATAGCTGGCCAAAATATATTGAGGGATATATTATGAGGGATATCACCTTCATCACATCTATAGAGAGAGTTTACCTCTTCTACCTGTGTCAGGTTATCAAGACCATGTATTTCTTCAATAGGCGGTAAATTCTTAACATCTTCAGCTTTAATATCTTTTTCTTTCATAGATTTCTTTGCCTCTTGCATATTTTCAGGACTGAGAAATAGAATACCTCTTTTCTTCAGAGTTGGCTTGGGAGTTGGTTCAGGAAGTGTCCAATCATTATCATTACTCAATATATTATTCAATAGCAATTCAGCTTGCTCAACAGTTCTTTCCCCGAAAACACAACCAACAAAACTATCTAGGTGGTCCCTAGAAGCATTGGTTAGTCCATTACAAAAGATATCAAGTATTTCATTCTTCTTGAGAGGATGATCAGGCAAATCATTAAGTAATTGGAGAAGCCTCTCCCAACCTTGTGGGAGACTCTTCTTCAATTTGCACAAATTTAAATATTTCCCTTAAGGCAACTTGTTTCTTATGAGCAGGGAAATATTTTTCAGAGAAGTAGTAAATCAAATCCTGGGGACTACGCACACAACCAAGAGCAAGGGAATTAAACCATAACTTAGCATCACCCTTTAATGAGAAAGGAAACAACTTAAGAATATAGTAATAGCGATTTTTTCCTCATGAGCAAATACGGTGGCTATATCATTCAATTTAGTAAGATGTGCCACAACAGTTTCAGATTCATAACCATAGAAAGGATCATATTCAACCAAAGTAATTAACTCAGGATCGATAGAGAATTCATAATCCTTATCAGTAACAAACATAGGTGAATTAGCAAACTTAGGATCATATTGCATTCTAGCATTCAAAGATTTTTCTTTCAGCTTAGCTAACAGTTTCTTAAGATCGTCTCTATCATTGCAAGCAAAAAAGACTCTAGAAGTTTCTTCATCCATAATATAACCCTCACGTACAATAGGCAATTCATATCTAGGGGGAGAATCATAATCTTTAGTTTGAATAATATCATCAGTTTCAGTAATTTCATTCTCTCTAACCCTAGCAAGTTATTCATCAAGAAATTCACCTAGTGGCATAGTATTATCAAGCAATGAAGTAGTATCATCATAAGTCTCATGCATAGCAGAAGTGGCATCATCAACATGCGACATATCAAAATCAATAGCAGGTGTAGGTGTCACAAGTTTACTCAAAACAGAAGGTGAATCAAGTGCAGAGCTAGATGGCAGTTCCTTACCTCTCCTCGTAGTAGAAGGATAGATCTTGGTTTTGTTGTCTTTTAGATTCCTCATAGTGATCAACAGATATAAATCCCAAGTGACTCACAGAATAGAGCTATGCTCCCTGGCAACGGCGCCAGAAAAAGGTCTTGATAACCCACAAGTATAGGGGATCACAACAGTTTTCGAGGGTAGAGTATTCAACCCAAATTTATTGATTCTACAGGGGAGACAAAGAATATTCTCAAGTATTAGCAGCTGAGTTGTCAATTTAACCACACCTGAAAGACTTAGTATCTGCAGCAAAGTTTTTAGTAGCAAAGTAGTATGGAAGTAACGATAACGGTGGCAAAAGTAGTAGTAGCAGTTTTGTAGTAATCGTAACGGCGACGAAGACAAAGTAACTGAGCAAAGATCAATATGTGAAAAGCTCGTAGGCAACGGATCAATGATGGATAATTATGCTGGATGGCATTCATCATGCAATAGTTATAACCTAGGGTGACACAGAACTAGCTAGCTTCAATTCATCAATATAATGTAGGCATGTATTCCATATATAGTCATACGTGCTTATGGAAAAGAACTTGCATGACATCTTTTGTCCTACCCTCCCGTGGTAGCGGGGTCCTAATGGGAACTAAGGGATATTAAGGCCTCCTTGTAATAAAGAACCAGACCAAAGCATTAGCACTTAGTGAATACACGAACTCCTCAAACTACGGTCATCACCGGGAAGTGTCCCGACTATTGTCACTCTGGGGTTGCCAGATCATAACACGTAGTAGGTGACTATAACTTGCAAGACAGGATCAAGAACACAAATATATTCATGAAACATAATAGGTTCAGATCTGAAATCGTGGTACTTGGGCCCTAGTGACAAGCATTAAGCATAGCAAAGTCATAGCAACATTAAACTTAGAACATAGTGGATACTAGGGATCAAACCCTAACAAAACTAACTCGATTACATGGTAAATCTCACCCAACCAATCACCATCCAGCAAGCCTATGATGGGATTACTCACGCACGGTGGTGAGCATCATGAAATTGGTGATGGAGGATGGTTGATGATGATGATGGAGACGATTTCCCCTCCCCGGAGCCCAAAACAGACTCCAGATTTGCCCTCCCGAGGAAGAACAGGAGGTGGCGACGGCTCCGTATCATAAAACGCGATGAATCCTTTTCTCTGATTCCCCCCCCCCCGAACATGAATATATGGAGTTGGAGTTGAGGTCGGTGGAGCTTCATGGGACCCACAAGCCAGGGGGCGCGCCCATGGGGGTAGGGTGCACCCCCACCCTTGTGGACAGGTGGTGGTCCCCCCTCAATTGATTCTTTCGCCAATATTTTTTTATTAATTTCAAAAATATTCTCCGTAAAGTTTCAGGTCATTCCGAGAACTTCTATTTCTGCACAAAAATAACACCAAGGCAATTATGACGAAAACATCATCGGTCCGGGTTAGTTCCATTCAAATCATGCAAATTAGAGTCCAAAACAAGGGCAAAAGAGTTTGGAAAAGTAGATACGATGGGGACGTATCACTTGCAAGCTCATTGTAATGTTGTATTACTGAGTGGGCCCTGAGATACCTCTCCATCATACGGAGTGACAAATCCCAGTCTTGATCCATCCAACTCAACAGACACCCTCGAAGATACCTGTAGAGCACCTTTATAGTCACCCAATTACATTACGACATTTGGTACACACAAGGTACTCCTCTGGTGTCAGTGAGTTGCATGATCTCATGGTCATACGAACATATACTTGACATGCAGAAAACGATAGCAATAAACTTGACACGATCATATGCTACATTTATAGTTTGGGTCTTGTCTATCACATCATTCTCCTAATGATGTGATCCCATTATCAAATGACAACTCATGTCTATGGCTAGGAAACCATAGCCATCTTTGATCAACGAGCTAGTTCGGTAGAGGCTCACTAGGGACACGTTGTTGTCTATGTATCCACACATGTATCTGAATTTCCGATCAATACAAAGCATGGATAATAAACAATTATCATGAACATGGAAATATGATAATAACAAAGCTCACGGTACATCAAGATCGTGCCAAATCAAGAACAAGAGAGAGAGAGAGAGAGAGAGAGAGAGATCAAACACATAGCTACTAGTACATACCCTCAGCCCCGAGGTGAACTACTCCCTCCTCGTTATGGAGACCGCCGGGATGATGAAGATGTTCTCCAGTGATGATTCCCCCTCCGGCAGGGTGCCGGAACGGGTCCCAACTGGTTTTTTGTGGATACAGAGGCTTGCGGCGGCGGAACTCCCGATCCAGGGTTCTTTTCGGAGCTTTCTATATTTATAAGAATTTTTGGCGTCGGAAACAAGTCACGTAGGTGCCCGAGGGGCCCACAAGCCCTCAAGGCGCGCCCCTGGCTTGTGGACTCCTCGGGACTCTTCTCGTCCAGCTCCGATGCTTCGGGGGTCTCTTTTGGTCCATAAAAAATCACCGTAAATTTTCAGCTCGTTTGGACGCCGTTTGATATTCCTTTTTTGTAAAACTCAAAAAGAAGGAAAAAACAGAAACTAATATCAAATAGCATATTAATGCATATAAATCATCCAAAACATATTATATAATAGCATGGAACAATCAAAAATTATAGATACATTGGAGACGTATCAAGCACCCCTAAGCTCAATTCATGCTCGTCCTCGAGTAGGTAAATGATAAAACCGAATTTTTGATGTTGAATGCTACCCAACATATTTAGCAATGTAATCTCTTTCATTTTGCATGAATATTCAGATCCATATGATTCGAAAAAAAATTCATTAACATAAAAACAATAATACTTCAAGCATACTTGAAAGCAAAATAATTAAGCTTCAAAAATAACATGGCTAAAGAAAGTTATCCCTACACAATCATATAGTCTTGTTATGCTCCCTCTTCTCAGCACAAAGTATAAATCATGCCCACTGACGGCACCATAGACCTAGGGTAGGGTCATAGGCCTGACCTATACGCCCCACCCAAGGTCACTACCCTAGAAGTAAAGACATTCAAAGCACAGTAGGAAGTATCAACTGAAGCCATTGAGTGCAATCCACTCGACCAATCACCTCACTCGGATACCCCCACTTCACTCGACCTGTATGGAGTCATTCGACCATACACGAATCCACTCGGAGTACAAAAGACCTAGAGTCACTCAGGATGACAACGACAAGGCGTTCACTTCGTAGTATTAAAGATCATTGAATACACTTTATAGCTGGCGTTACCAGTAACATCATGTCTTAATGTACATTGAACCCCTGTAACGGAGGTGGGCTGGGGTCCTGGCGCACTCTATATAAGCCACCCCGCTCCTCTGAGACAAGGGTTCGCACCCCCTGGAACACGCACACCCCTATTCCAGTCGACCGCCTCAGGGCACCGAGACGTAGGGCTTTTACCTCCTCTGAGAGGGGCCTGAACTCGTAAACTCATGTGTATAATCTCGTTGTAGCTAGGGCCTTGCTTCCTCATACGTACCCCCTATTCTTTCTGTCAGACTTAGTATCATGACAGTTGGCACCCACCTTGGGGCAAAGCGTCTTAGCGACTTCCGGCGAGGTTGCATTTTCTCCAATCTTCATCTACATGGTTTCCGGTGGCGGTATGGTCATGGGCCGCGAGTTCCGACTCGGCGTGCTTACTTTCGTCGCCGACGACTCCGCCTGGCTCTAGGAAGCCCCCCTTGACGTCGAGGCTCTCCTGATCCATGGTTCGTCGCACTTCCGTGCGAGTGCCTGTGGCGTCCTCCTTCGGCAGCCGTCGACCCCATATTGGTCGGCCCTCATGTCACCTTCTCACTCCGCTGGACGCCTCTGCAAGCGATCTGGTCGGTCGCGGCTCCAGCGGTGGGTGAAGCACGCGGTGGCTCGTCAGGTGGCCACTCCCCAAGTCGCAGCAATTGAGCCCGACGTATTTCACTGCGGACCGGTCGACCTGTCGACTGACTTTGCAGACACATTTTCCGAGAGCGGGAGCTGTGACCCCGCGGCAGAAGTCCTTATGGTTGACTCCATCGCAGCCCTCCTGGTTTCCGTCGTAGCGGCGGCAATGATGGTGGCGATGGCCCGTCATTCGGCCACGAGGAGTATCAGCCCCAACCTCTCAATTTGCAGCAGAGGGAGGAGCTGCACCGCCGCAACGTGGAGGCCCTCTAGACCCCCATCATAGGGGAGACCGCCGAGGCTCGAGCCTTGGAGGCTGTGCACCTGGCCACGCTGGCTGAGCGCACTCATTTGGAGAATTTCCAACATTCTCTCGACAAGCATGCCCGTCGACTAATTCCCGAATCCAGTCGAAGTCCACGATAGTTGTTTCCACTGAAAACTCAGGTATTCCGCACTCCGATCTAGAATCCTGCAGCTGCTGCGTGTATCACAGAGTCTATTCAGCCGTCTCGTTCAGAAGCTGGAAGAGGTTTGGAACAGATCAGAACGCTGCTCAGAGCAGCAGGAGACCTGAACTCTGCCGTTTCTCAGTCGCGGAACAGGATCCATAGCAAATCGGTAAGGGCAGATACTGTTTAGTCGGCACACAGCCCTGGGTCGCCTTTGCGACGTGAAGATCATGATCACCACCGAGATCGACTCCTGTGAAGAGCTCACAGAGAGTATGATCGTGAGTACGCCCGCGATAACCACCGTCGAGCACCTTCGCCCCTTTCAAGGGACGGGTCGTACGCGCCCTGGTGGTATGATGACAAGCATCTGTATGGTAATGAACGCAAAGTTCCAGTCGACCCAAGAGAGCCTGGCTTCGACGCAAGGTCAGTCCTTGTTCAGGGTTTGGTCGACCGGAATAGGGCATATAGAGAGGGGCTAGATAGAGACAGGCCCAGCGGAAGCAGGGTCCACGTTTCTGGCCCTGAGTGTTTCGGAAGAGCCATCAGAGCCGCTGAGATCCCTCACAACTTCAGATTGGCGACTGGTGTCAGTAAGTTCATAGGAGAATCAAAGACCGACACTTGGCTCGAAGACTACCGAGTGGCTGTGCACATTGGTGGCAGCAGCGACGAGGTGGCATGAAGCACCTCCCTCTGATGCTTGAAGGTTCTGCCAGGGCCTGGCTGAATCAATTGGCCGCTGGAAGCATTTTGAGTTGGGATGAGTTGGCCCGAGTGTTTACCAGAACATTTGAGGGCACCTGCAAGAGACCTGCTGGTTTGCCAGAATTGCAGCATTTATTGCATGCAAAAACAGAATGAGACCTTGAGGGATTATATCCAGAGATGGATCACTTTGCATCACTGTGGAGAATGTATCTGATCACCAAGCAGTCTGTGCCTTTAAAGAAGGTGTTCGCTACAGAGAGCTCAGTCTGAAGTTCGATTGGACGGGAGACATGTCTTTGGCTCAGATGATGGAGATTGCCACTAACTACGCTAACGGCGAAGAAGAAGACCAAGTCCAGAGTGGCAAGAACAGACCAGTCGCCCTGGATACCGGAGGAGGAAATTCCAGTCGGAAGCAGAAGCGAAAGGCTGAGGCAGCGGGCCCTACAGAGGCAGCAGTTTTGAACCAAGGGAAGCTCAAGGGGAAGCCCAAAGGGCCATGGATCCCTAAAAAAGTGAAGGATCAAGCAGGAAATGATGTGATGGATTTGTCGTGTCATATACACACCAAAAAAGATGAGGAGGGGAATCTGATTCTCCCCAAGCATACCACTCGACAGTGTCGACTCCTGATCCAGAGCTTCAGAGAAAGCCAACCCAATGAAAAGGACAAGGAGTCTGATAAGGAGGATGACAAAGAGGATGATGGTGGTTACCCCAATGTTAATGCCACCTTGGTGATTTTGCTGATCTCGAGAGCAAAAGTCGACCGAAAGTAATTAACAGAGAGGTGAACATGGTTGCTCCGGCAACTCCAAGATATTTGAAGTGGTCAAAAGCCCCTATTACATTCGACCAGTCCGACCATTTGCCACACGTTGCTACCCCTGGGCGGCAAGCATTGGTGGTCGACCCAGTCGTTGGGGGCACCCGACTAACCAAGGTTTTGATGGATGGTGGCAGTGTCCTGAATATATTATACGTTGAGGCCCTCCGGGGGATGGGCATTCTGATGTCCAAACTCAGTGAGAGCAACATGAGATTTCATGGCATCATTCCCGGAAATAAAGCCGATTCACTTGGTCTGATCACTCTTGATGTGGTTTTTGGTGATTCTCTGAATTACCGAAAGGAAAAGTTGAGTTTGAGGTAGTGGATTTTGAGAGTGCCTATCACGCCATTCTAGGAAGACCTGCTTATGCTAGTTTCATGGCTCGACCGTGTTATGTGTACCTCAAGTTGAAGATGCCTGGCCCCAAAGGCGTAATCACGATCACTGTTAACCGGCAAAGGGCAGAAGATTGTATCCAGAATGGTTCGAAGATCGCTGATGAGCAGATGGCAGTAGTAGAGTTTCAAGAATATCAGAAGACTGCAGATCCGAGTGATTTGCTGCGTGCCAAGAGGCCTGCCTCGGAGTCCACGTTTCAGTCGGCCGGCGAGACCAAACTAGTCCACATTCATCGACCGACCCCAATGCTGCTCCGACCCATATCTCAAAAACACTCAACAGCAAATAGGAAGAAGCGCTCATCCAGTTCCTCCGTGAGAACTGGGACATCTTTGCATGGAAGACATCTGACATGCTAGGTATACCCAGGGGACTGGCTGAGCACCACTTGCGAGTCGACTCTAAGGCAAAAGCCATTAAAGAGCATCTTCGTTGGTCCGCCACGGAGAAGAGAAAGGTGATTGGCGAGGAGGTGGCTCGGCTTCTGGCTGCCGAGTTCATCCGCGAGATATACCACTCCAAGTGGCTCGCCAATGTCGTTATGGTCCCCAAGAAAGATAAGTCACTTTGAATGTGTATTGATTTAAAGCACATCAATCGGGCCTTCCCGAAAAATCATTTTCCTCTGCCCCGCATCGACCAGATAGTCGACTCAACTGCGGGATGTGAACGATTGTCCTTTTTGGACGCTTATTCCGGGTACCATCAGATCCGACTGTATGGACCCGATGGGATAAAGACATCTTTCATCACCCCGTTCGGGTGTTTTTGCTATGTTACTATGCCCTTTGGCCTCAAGAATGTTGGCGCCACATTCATGCGTATGATTCAGAAATGTCTGCTCATTCAAATCAGTCAGAATGTGGAAGCATACATGGATGACATAGTGGTTAAGTCACGCAAAGGTTCCGACTTGCTGACTGACCTTGCTGAAACCTTTGCCAATTTAAGAAGATATGATATCAAGATCAATCCATCAAAGGCACATTCGGAGTCCCAGGCGGAAAGCTACCTGGTTTTCTCGTTTTCGAATGAGGGATCGATGCAAATCCAGAGAAGATTGGCACAATCCTCCAAATGAAGCGCCCTATGCGTGTGCATGATGTTCAGAAGCTTACTGGTTGCTTAGCTGCATTAAGTCGATTCATCTCACGCCTCGATGAAAAGGCACTGCCTCTTTACCGACTCATGAAGAAGTCTGACAAATTCGAGTGGAATGACGTAGCTGAAGCAGCGTTTGAAGAACTCAAAGCCCTGCTTTCCACCCAGCCGGTGCTTGCTGCTCCAGTCAGCAAGGAGCCTTTGCTGCTTTACATCGCAACCACTGGACAAGTTGTCAGCACAGTGCTTACGGTAGAGCAGGAAGAAGAAGTCAAAGCATTCAAAGTTCAGCGCCCTGTGTATTACATTTTAAAGGTCTTGACTCCATCCAAGTAGAGATATCCTCATTATCAGAAGCTTGTTTATGGGATTTACCTGACCACGAAGAAAGTTGCACACTACTTTTCAGACCACTTAGTTTCAGTCGTCAGCGACGCCCCATAGTCAGAAATTCTGAATAAGAGAGATGCAACTGGTCGAGTGGCAAAATGGGCGATTGAACTTCTTCCTTTAGATATCAAGTTTGAGGCAAAGAAAGCCATCAAGTCCCAAGCTATTGCAGATTTCCTCGTAGAGTGGATAGAACAACAGCAGCCGACTCAGGTTCAGTCGAAACATTGGACCATGTTCTTTGATGGATCCAAGATGTTGAATGGCTCTGGTGCAGGAGTGGTTTTAGTGTCCCCACGAGGAGACAAGCTCAGTTACATCCTCTAGATTCACTTTGACTCTTCAAATAATGAAGCTGAGTATGAGGCACTATTGTATGGGTTGCGTATGGCCATTTCACTCAGCGTCCGGCGCTTGATGGTCTACGGCGACTCAGACTTAGTGGTTAATCAAGTAATGAAGGAATGTGACGTCAGGAGTCCAGCAATGATCGGTTATTGCAATGCAGTGAGAAAGCTAGAGAAGAAGTTTGAGGGGTTAGAGCTCCACCACATATCCCGAATCAAGAATCAAGCTGCTAATGATCTGGCGAAGATAGGTTCCACTCGGAAGCCTATCCCCAGCAATGTGTTCTTGGAGCATCTCCACACCCCGTCAGTACAAGAAGATACCTTCAAGGAAGAGCCCCCGCAACCGATAAGTTCAACCGACCCGACTGGGATTGAGGTTCCAACTATGGTCGATTTGATCATGGAAGTCTTGGTGATCACGCCCAATTAGACGGTACCGTACATTGCGTACATACTCAGGCAGGAGCTCCTAGAGGATGAGGATGAGGCTCGCCAGATAGTCCGTCGATCGAAAGCCTTCACTGTGATAAAAGGACAGCTTTACAGAGAAAGTGTCACAGGAGTGACTCAATGCTGCATCACCTCGGAAGAAGGTCGAATGATCCTAAACGATATCCACTCGGGGACCTGTGGTCACCATGCTTCCTCTCGGACCATCGTAGCCAAAGCATACCGAGCAGGGTTCTATTGGCCTCGGGCAAATGAGATGGCAAAAGATATAGTCGACAAGTGCGCAGGTTGCCAGTTCTACTCCAACATGTCTCACAAGCCTGCGTCTACCTTGAAGACTATTCCACTCATCTGGCCATTTGCAGTCTAGAGGTTGGATATGGTTGGACCCTTCAAGACCGGCACAAGTGGTTTCACTCATTTGCTCATAGCAGTCAACAAGTTCACTAAGTGGATCGAAGCCAAGCCCATCAAAAACCTTGACTCAAGCACTGCCGTCAGTTTCATCAAGGAGTTGATATTCAGATATGGAGTTCCTCACAACATTATCACATATAATGGCTCCAATTTTGATTTTGATGAATTCAAGGCGTTTTGTGCATCCCAAGGCAGTAGGGTTGACTATGCATCTGTTGCACACCCGCAGTCGAATGGGCAAGCAGAAAGGGCAAATGGTTTGATCCGTCAAGGGTTAAAACCCCGACTGATGTGCGACCTCAAGCATGCTGCTGGAGATAGGGTGACTGAGTTACCATCCGTCCTTTGGGGGCTGAGAACGACGCCGAACCGGTCGACTGACTGAACCCCTTTCTTCCTAGTATATGGTGCCGAGGCTGTGCTTCCGAGTGACTTGCTGCACAATGCTCCCCGGGTGGAACTCTTCTCAGAAGCTGAAGTAGAGCAGGCACGCGAAGACGCGGTTGATCTCCTGGAAGTGGAACGCAATATGGCTCTGATTTGGTCGACCATTTATCAGGAAGATCTGCGTTGATTCCATGCCCGTAATGTCAGAGGTCGAGCTTTCTAGGAAGGAGACCTTGTGCTCCGAGCGGATCAGAAACGGCCTCACAAGCTTGCTCCGGCCTGGGAAGGTCCCTTGACCATCACCAAGGTGCTTCACAACGGGGCATACCACATCTAAAACGTAGCCAAGAATATGGACGAGCCTCGCGCATGGAACGTGGAGCTGCTTCGCCCTTTCTATACTTGAAATCACTCGGGTCGACGAGTTGTAATAACAAGTCCTTCAGTTTGCTTACCAAAGACAAGATTTTTGCAGTATCTGAATGATTGATTTCCCGTAATCATTTGTGTCTGAATCCCCCAGTGGGTGGCTTAGCCGCGAACCTGATTCGCCTAAGTTAAAAAACACTCCGAGTGGAGAGCAATCCTCCCACTCGGGCTTAGCTGCGACCCCGTACTCGCCTAAGTTAAAAAACACTCCGAGTGGAGAGCAATCCTCCCACTCGAGGGCTTAGCTGCGACCCTGTACTCGCCTAAGTTAAAAAAAACTCCGAGTGGAGAGCAATCCTCCCACTCGGGGGCTTAGCAGCGATGCCGTACTCGCCTAAGTTAAAAACACTCTGAGTGGAGAGCAACCCTCCCACTCGGGGGCTTAGCCACGACCCCGTACTCGCCTAAGTTAAAAACACTCCGAGTGGAGAGCAATCCTCCCACTCGGGGGCTTAGTAGCGACCCCGTACTCGCCTAAGTTAAAAACACTTTGAGTGGAGAGCAACCCTCCCACTCGGGGGCTTAGCAGTGACCCCATACTCGCCTACGTTAAAAACACTCCGAGTGGAGAGTAACCCTCCCATTTGGGGGCTTAGCCACAACCCCGTACTCGCGTAAGTTAAAAACACTCTGAGTGGAGAGCGATCCTCCCACTCAGGAGCTTAGCTGCGACCCTGTACTCGCCTAAGTCACAAAGATCCTCTAAGCTACATCACTAGTACAACATACACTCCATCTCGATCCGCAAGGACGACGAGGTGTCGAATGAACACAACGTCAGAGCTGCATCACAAGGATGACATACACTCCATCTCGATCTGCAAGGACGACGAGGTGTCGACTGAACACAACGTCAGAGCTGCGTCACAAGTACAACATATGCTCCATCCCGATCAGCAAGGTTGATGAGGTGTCGATTGAATACGTCGTCAGAGCCACTCGACGAAAGGTGAAAAGGTCAAGTTTCACTCGGAATCGAAAGGCATTCAAAAGCGATAAAGGCAAAGCCATCGTATTCAAAGAAAACCAAGTTCAGATAAATCCTGCGGAAGTTCAGAACCGCAACAGGCAGAAGTACTCATGCATCAGGCCTTAAAGAGTTTAATGGTTACATAACCACTCGGCATTCCGAGGCAAATAAAGGTGGAGCATAATGTTTGTTCACTCGGCAGGAGGAGGACTTGCTGGCCCAACAAAGCTGTCGAGGTCGATGCTGTCTGTGATATGAGTGGCGGCATCAAGGAAGGTGTCCATGAAAGACTGGAAGCTGAGCTTCTTAGTATTGGCAACCTTGAGAGCCGCCAGCTTGTCTTCCCTGACGTCCTTGCAGTGAACTCGGACCAATGACAGAGCAACATCGGCACCACAGCGAGCAGACGATTTCGTCCACTCCTGCACTCGAACTGGGATTTGTTTCAGTCGAGTCATCAGAGACTCGAGATCCTTTGGGAGCTCTGTTTGAGGCCAGAGTTTAGCGTCGATCTGCGAGATTGCCACCTTCAGATGGGCGAGATAATCCACAGCACTGTCTAGACAAGACTCCAATCGCAGCACGCTCATCGCAACGTCATCTTTGTCAGGAGAATTTATGGGGTCAAGACCTGTCTCTACCCGCCCAGTCTCTGCTTTGAAGTCTTGACAAAGTTCTGCACAGTCGGAAAAGCGGTCAGTCTACGGTTTAACAAGACATGTCAGTTGACATCGATAAGTCAGTTGGACAAAAGAAAATACCTTAAGTTTCAAGACCAGCTTCTCAGCGAGCTGTCCCAGATAAGCCTCTAGTTCACCCTTCTTGGCCTTGAGACTTCCAACCTTGTCAGTCAAGTTTCCCTTGTCCTTCTTCAGCCTCGCGACCTCCTGGTTGGCTTTAGTAACAACAATCTTCAACTTAGAGTTCCCCTCTTCCAACTTGTTGAATGAGGCCAACTTCTTATCGGCAAGTGCCATTTTCTATCGCGCCTCCTTTTGAGATGCGGCAAGGTCTTGATCCTTCTTCTCTAGAGCCTGCTTCATTTTATCTAAAGAAATAACATTCTTCAAACGAGCTTGGAGTTGACGGTTTTCACTACGCACATCTGTTCGAGTGGAGTCACTCGGTTCAAGAGACTAATAAAAAGAGTCATAAGGTGGACAGTCAACGAATTATTACCTCCCATGGAAGCTGCTTCGTCCTAGGCCTTCTTGAGATTCTTCTTGTCCAGCTCCAGATTGAAGTTGAGGCTGATCTGCTTCTTCTCCAGTTCAGCAAATTGAGCTCCAAGATCACAAGATTTCTACGGTCAGCAAATAAGATACGTCAGTCGACAGGAACAAAAGTCAATTACAACGAAAGTTGCTCTAAGACTATCGCCGAATCAAACATTCAACAGTAGTTTCGGGGACTACACCTAGTGGGTGCACTTGGCGTGCCCCCACTGGTCCGGTTTTCCACTCGGCATGGTCTGCCCAGCATGAGTATAAAGAAAAGAAAAGAGAGATTCTCAGACCCCAACCGACTACCAGCAGTCGACCGTGGTCTCGGGGACTACACCCAGTGGGTGCACTCAGCGTGCCCACACTGGTCTGGATTCCATTCGGATCAAGCTATTCAACCGAGTGAAAGAACAATGAGGTAACATTCAACAAACACCCCTGCCGCATCAAACACCCGACAGTAGTCTCGGGGACTACACCCAGTGGGTGCACTCTGCATGCCCCCACTGGTTTAGAAAAACACTCGACTCAACCTGGTCAACTCAAGTGGAAGTACTATTCAACACTAAGTCAGAACACCCAGTGGGTGGTTGGATGCGAAATGCAGACCCATGATAGATGCACATAAAAGGTTCCAAAATGCTCATCCAAGGACACCTCATGGACAATGAAGCAACAGTCGCAACTACCACTAATCCAGAGACCGGTCGGAAACCAACTAACCTTGACATTGACCTGCAGATCGGTGCTAGCATTGTAGGCAACCTGACTGGCCTCGTGCACCATCTTCATCTGCTCCATCACAAGGTTTTCCTGGAGAAGGGCTTCCCTGGCGGCACTCGGCGGGTCGTCTGGAGTGTGGTATGCAGCAAAGAGCAATGATGGCAGTACAGTCGGAGCGATCACAGGATCTGAAGAATGGAGTCGTGCGGGCGCGGCAGTGACCTGAACAGTCGACGCCGAGGGACGATCAGTCGACAGTGGATTGGCAAAAGTAACATTGGCCCGAGCCGGGTCTCCGGATCGCTGGACCACCATCCCTGGTGCCGATGTCGACTAAGGCACCAGACCCTCGGCCGTCCTCCCGCTTGAGGCCCTGCCCCTCCTTCTCGTGTCTTTTAGAGGCACTTCTTCCTCATCATCCGGAAGCTCAATGATGTCTCGTGGAGCTGCAACACAAGGCAACCATAAGGGCACAATCGACAGATAATCCAGTCGACAAAACAAAATTAAGATGGCAAGAGCGTACCAGCTTTGGAAGTAGTCGCGTCATCAGCCTCCTCATCACCCGCGGCCTTGTCAATATCCATGGAGGTCGCGGAAGTTGCAGCACTGAAAAGTTCATAATCCATTCGGTCAGAGCAGAAGTATGAGTCGATAGAAAAAATGCAGAAAGATAGAACACTCACGGAGAAGCAACAGGAACGTCCATCTTGATCTTGGGCAAGGTCTTCCGAGACTTCAAAGGGGCGACCTCGGGCTGCTTGGCCACCTTCTCTGTCGGCTCCAGAGTCAAAGTCCGAGTGCGCTTATGTTCTTGCGTACTCGGAGCCACAGTCTTGCCACGCCCGCCCGCTGGATCATGGAGCTTCTTGGATCGATGCTCTGTGCGAGGTGGTGAGTCGACTCCCTCTTCGCCGTCCGACTCATCGCTCTCTTCCTCATCGTCATCGTCTGGGAATTACCACTCACCGCTTTCTTCGGTGCTATCTGCTCCCTTCTGGTCTTGCTCCTGGGCTTGTTCACCATTGGGCATTGAGTACATCTCAGTATAAACCTGCAAAACAAGAAGTCAATCAAACATCAGTCTGATTCAGAAACAGTTACAAGACAGATTGAAGTACACTCGGTTGCAAGGATCAGACCTTGTCCGGCTGGTTGTCAGTGCCGAATGGATCGACTCTCCTGGCTCCCCTGGGGCTATCCTTGTTCTCGGTAATGCCCTTTAGCCACAGGACCACTGTCTCATCCATAACCTCCTCTAGGTGAGCCCGAGCGGTGTCATTGGCACCCGAGTACATCCACATCGAGTGGTCACGAGCTTGGAGCGGCTGGATGCATCGACTGAGAAACACCTCCAACAAGTCCATGCCAGTTACACCCTGACGGACCAACTGGACTACCCTCTCGACCAATATGTCCGTCTCTACTTTCTCCGCTGCGGTCATGGTCAGTGAAGAAGGCTGCTGGGCACGATCTAGGGAAAAAGGGGGAAGACCGGTCGACTGACCCGGGGTCCCAATATCCTAGCAGTAGAACCAGGTCGACTGCCAGCCCATGACCGACTCGGGAAGTGTCATGGTGGGGAAAGTGCTCCTCTTTCTCATCTGGATCCCTAGACCCCCGCACATCTGGATCACATGCGTTCTCTCGTCACTCGGATTCGCCTTCTTTACGGTCTGGGAGCGGATTGTGAAAATGTGTTTGAAAAGACCCTAGTGCGGTCGACAACCCAAGAAGTTCTCGCACATGGACACAAACACAGCGAGATACGTGATGGTGTTGGGAGAGAAGTGGTGAAGCTGAGCACCTAAAAAGTTCAAAAAGCCCCGGAAAAAAGGATGTGAAGGAAGGGAGAAGCCACGGTCGACGTGGGTAGAAGGAAGGACACACTCACCCGACCACGGGCGAGGCACTGTCTCCCCCTCCGGCAACCTCGCGGCCCCGGCAGCGATCAGATCAGAGGCGGCCAGCTATTCCAGATCCTTTGGCCAGAGCATCGATCGGATCCAATCTCCCTAAATCCACCCTGGCGGCAGCACAGACCTCGACGACGACCCCCGATTCGTCTTCTTGCCCTTCGCCGTCCCCGTTGCCTTTTTTGCACGCTCTAGCACCGCCGTCTTATCCTTCACCATGGTGGCGGGATGGCAGCATCAAGGGCGGAGGAAGATGCGGTGGAGAGCCAGAGAAGGAAGAAGGGGAATGAGAGCGCATAGTGCAGACGCCTCGGCCCCGACGCCTTTTAAGGGCCAACTTCCGAGTGGCTGACGCATGGGCCCGAGCAATCCTGTCAAATCCCGCAACAGTCGCACGCCGGGTACGTGGAAGGTGGCACAGAAATTGAGGCGCCCCTGTCTATCCATCCCGCTTACTACGGTGCGCTCCGCCTCGCGCGCTTCACCAAATTTTTGAATCCCGTGAGATCCAGGATCCGCAGTAACCAATCGCGCCAAAGATTTTGCATCGTAATAACACTCTACGAAGTGCCAACATAAGTTCACTCGACAACCTCTGAATCGATCAAGGTGACTGAAATGAAGCCAAAGTTTCAGCATGGGCCTCCAATCCAGTATGGGTATGTGCGAAGCACAAGAATCAAGCCAGGTTCAACTTCAACTTTCTTTCCACTCAGACCTCAATCCATCTGGGGGCTAATGACGATGCCATAGACCTAGGGTAGGGTGATAGGCATGACCTATACACCCCACCCAAGGTCACTACCCTAGAATTAAAGACATTCAAAGCACAGCAGGAAGTATCAACTGAAGCCATCGAGTGCAATCCACTCGACCAGTCACCTCACTCGGATACCCCCACTTCACGTGACCTGGATGGAGTCATTCGACCATACAGGAATCCACTTGGAGTATAGAAGACCTAGAGTCACTCAGGATGACAACGGCCAGGCGTTTACTCCGTAGTATTAAAGATCATTGAATACACTTTATAGCTCGCGTTACCAGTAACGTCTTGTCTTAATGTACATTGAACCCATGTAACAGAGGTGGGCTGGGGTCCTGACGCACTCTATATAAGCCACCCCCTCCTCTGAGACAAGGGTTCGCACCCCCTGTAACACACACACCCCTATTCCAGTCGACCGCATCAGGGCACCGAGACGTAGGGCTTTTACCTCCTCCGAGAGAGGCCTGAACTCGTAAACTCGTGTGTACAATCTCGCCATAGCTAGGGCCTCGCCTCCTCATACGTACCCCCTATTCTTACTGTCAGACTTAGTATCACGACACCCACCTGATATTAGCCAAGCAATTGTTTCATACTTTTTAATGTTCAGCTTTTTCAACTCTTCACGCAATACATGAGTGTGAGCCATGGACATAGCACTATGGGTGGAATAGAAAGTGGTAGTAGACAAAATAAGGGAGAAAGTCTCACATCAACTAGGAAAATCAATGGACTATGGAGATTTCCATCAATTGATATCAATGTGAGTGAATAGGGATTGCCATGTAAAGGATGCACTAGAGCTATAAGTGTATAAAGCTCAAAAGAAAACTAGTGGGTGTGCATCAACTTGCTTGCTCATGAAGACCTAGGGCATTTGAGGAAGCCCAACGTTGGAATATACAAGCCAAGTTCTATAACGAAAAATTCCCACTAGTAGTATATGAAAGTGACAAAATAGGAGACTCTCTATCATGAAGAACATGGTACTAATTTGAAGCACAAGAGTGGAAAAGGATAGTAACATTGCCCCTTCTCTCTTTTTCTCTAATTGTTTTCTTTTTTATAGACTCCTTTCTCTCTTTTTTTGGAGACTCTTTTCTATTTTTTGTGTCCACTTTGGCCTCTTTTATTTGGGCTCTTTTGGCCTCTTTATATATAACCTCACATGGGACAATGTTCTAATAATGATGATCATCACACTTTTATTTACTTACAACTCAAGGTAAACTCAAACTCATAATGACGGAATGGTGGAGTTACATGGCAATATATCTCGGAATAGCTATGAAAATGCCATAATAGGTAGGTATGGTGGCTATTTTGAGGAAGGGTATAAGGTGGGTTTAATGCACCGGCGAGAGTTGCGCGGTACAAGAGTGGCTAGCAAAGGTGGAACGGTGAGAGTGCATATAATCCATGGACTCAACATTAGTCATAAAGAACTTACATACTTATTACAAAAAATCTATTAGCCCTCGAAGCAAAGTACTACTATGCATGCTCCTAGGGGAGAGGTTGGTAGGGCTTAACCATCGCGCGTCCCGACTTTCACACAAAGGAAGACAATCAAGAATAAATCGCGCTCCAACTTCGTCACATAACTAGAAGACCGTACGTGCATGCTACGGGAATCACAAACCTTAATGGAATTATTTCTTTGACTCCGCAATTTACTACAAGTATGACTCTAATATCACCATCTTCATATCTCAAAACAAATGCAAGGAATCAAACTTTTCATATATGCAATGCTCTTTATGAAAGTTTTTATTATATCCCCCTTGGATGCCTATCATAATAAGACTAAATTCATAACCTAAGCAAATTACCATGCTGTTTAGAGACTCTTAAAATAATATAAGTGAAGCATGATATTTCAACAACTTCTATAAAACAAAGCCACCGTCGTGCTCTGAAAATGTATAAGTGAAACACTAGAGCAAAAACTGCCCAACTCAAAAGATATAATGGAAGCACATAGAGTATTCTAATAAATTCACGATTCATGTGTGTCCCTCTCAAAAGGTGTGTACAACAAGGATGATTTTGGCAAACTAAAAAGCAAAGACTCATATCATACAAGACACTCCAAGGAAAACACATATCATGTGGTGAATAAAAATATATAGCCTCAAGTAAATTTACCGATGGATTGAAGACAAAAGAGGGGATTCCTTCCGGGGCATCCCCAAGCTTAGATGCTTGGTTGTCCTTGAATAATACCTTGGGGTGCCTTAGGCATCCCCAAGCTTAGGCTCTTGCCACTCCTTATTCCATAGTCCATCAAATCTTTACCCAAAACTTGAAAACTTCACAACACAAAACTCAACAGAAACTCGTAAGATCCGTTAGTATAATAAAGAAAATCACCACTTAGGTACTGTTGTGACCTCATTCTAGATTCATATTGGTGTTATATCTACTGCATTCCAACTTCTCCATGGTTCATACCCTCCGATACTACTGATAACACACAAGAATAGGGGATCAGTTGTAGCCTCTTTCGATAAGTAAGAGTGTCGAACCCAACGAGGAGCTAAAGGTAGAACAAATATTCCCTCAAGTTCTATCGACCACCGATACAACTCTACACACACTTAACGTTCGCTTTACCTAGAACAAGTATGAAACTAGAATTACTTTGTAGGTGTGATAGGATAGATTTGCATGATAATAAAGAGCACGTAAATAAAAGCTAGGGGTTGTTTAGATAAAGAAACAACTAAGTTAGTTTTAGTAGAGAGCTTTTTGTTACGAGAAAGCTATTTGTCCCTAGGAAATCGCTAACTAGACCGGTAATCACTATTGCAATTTTATATGAGGGAGAGGCATAAGCTAACATTCATTCTCTTCTTGGATCATATGCACTTATGATTGGAACTCTAGCAAGCATCTGCAACTACTAAAGATCATTAAGGTAAAACCCGACCATAGCATTACAAGGTATCAAGTCCTCTTTATTCCCATACGCCATAACCCACTTATCCGTGTTTGTGTTTCTATCACTCACGCAACGCAGACAATAAGAAAACCATGAACATATTGCAACCCCTATAGCGGAGATCCCTCACGCTTGCGCGGCACAGAGAGAACCATAGGACAGCACCAATAATAAAACATGCAACTCAAACCAATCACGATCATCAATGAACCCATAGGACAAAACGGATCTACTCAAACATCATAGGATACCCATACATCATTGGGAAATAATATATAGCGTTGAGCACCATGTTTAATTAGAGATTACAACGGGTAAAAGAGAGGTTACACCACTGCATAGAGGGGGAGAGAGTTGCTGATTACGGCGGCGAAGTAGTAGGTGTAGATCATCGTCACGATGATGGCCTCGGCGGTGTTCCGGCGCCACCGGGAGAGAGGGGGAGAGAGCCCCCTCCTCCTTCTTCTTCCTTGACCTTCCCCCTAGATGGGAGAAGGGTCTCCCCTCTGGTCCATGGCCTCCATGGCGGAGGGGCGAGAGCCCCTCTGAGATTGGATCTCTCTCTCTCTCTCTCTCTCTCTCTCTCTCTCTCTCTCTCAGTTTCCTTCTGTTTCTGCGTTCCCAGATTCTGGCCTTTCACCGTTTCTTAAATTCCTGGAGATCCGTAACTCCGATTGGGCTGAAATTTTAACATGATTTTTATCTAGATATTAGCTTTCTTGCGACGAAAGAAGGGCACCAACTGCCTTACGAGATGACCATAAGGGCCCAGGGCGTGCCCCCTGCCTTATGACCCCCTCGGGCATCGTCTCATGTTGATTCTTTTCCCCAAATATCACATATATTCCAAAAAAAATCTCAGTAAGTTTTTATCGCGTTTCGACACCGTTTGATATGGATTTTCTGTGAAACAAAAAACATGCAACAAACAGGAACTAGCACTGGGAACTGGATCAATATGTTAGTCCCAAAAATAGTATAAAAAGTTGCCAAAAGTATGCAAAAGTTGTAGAATATTGGCATGGAACAATAAAAAATTATAGATACGACGGAGATGTATCGGCATCCCCAAGCTTAATTCCTACTCGTCCTCGAGTAGGTAAATGATAAAAAAAAGATAATTTTTGATGTGGAATGCTACCTAGCATAATCTTGATCATATAATCTAATCATGACATGAATATTAAGACACGGGTGATTCAAATAAATAGTCTATCATTTGACATAAAAACAATAATACTTCAAGCATACTAATAAAGCAATCATGTCTTCTCAAAATAACATGGCCAAAGAAAGTTACCCTACAAAATCATATAGTCTGGCTAAGCTCCATCTTCACCACACAAAGTATTTCATCATGCACAACCCCGATGACAAGCCAATCAATTGTTTCATACTTTTAATGTTCTGAAGCCTTTTCAACTTTCATGCAATACATGAGCGTGAGCCATGGATATAGCACTATAGGTGGAATAGAAGGTGGTTGTGAGGAGAAGACAAAAAAAGGAGAAAGTCTCACATCAACTAGGCAAATTAATGGGCTATGGAGATTCCCATCAATCGATATTGATGCAAGTCAGTAGGGATTTCCATGCAATGGATGCACTAGAGTTATAAGTGTATGAAAGCTCAAACTGAAACTAAGTGGGTGTGAATCCAACTTGCTTGCTCATGAAGACCTCGGGCATTTGAGGAAGCCCATCATCAGAATATACAAGCCAAGTTCTAAAATGAAAATTCCCACTAGTATATGAAAGTGATAACTCAAGAGACTCTCTATATGAAAAACATGGTGCTACTCTGAAGCACAATTGTGGTAAAAGGATAGTAGCATTGCCCCTCCTCTCTTTTTCTCTCATTTTTTTCTTTTCTTTTCTTTTTTTGGCCTCTTTTTTCGTCCGGAGTGTCATCCCGACTTTGTGGGGGAATCATAGTCTCCATCATCCTTTCCTCACTAGGGCAATGCTCTAATAATGATGATCATCACACTTTTATTTACTTACAACTCGATATCTAGAACAGTATGACTATATGAATGCCTCTGGCAGTGTACCATGATGTGCAATGATCTAGCATAGCAAAGATATCAAAAAACAGACAAGCCATAAAAATATCATGCTAGCTATCTTACGATCATGCAAAGAAATATGACAATGAATGCTCAAGTCATGTATATGATGATGATGGAAGTTGCATGGCACTCTAACTCGGAATGGCTATGGAAATGCCATGATAGGTAAGGTATATGGTGGGTTTATTGCACCGGCAAAAGTTGAACGGTACTAGAGAGGCTAGCAATGGTGGAAGGGTGAGAGTGCGTATAATCCATGGACTCAGCATTAGTCATAAAGAACTCACATACTTATTGCAAAAGTCTATTAGATATCAAAACAAAGTACTACGCGCATGCTCCTAGGGGGATAGATTGGTGGGAAAATAACATCGCTCATCCCCGACCGCCACTCATAAGGAAGACAATCAAAAAATAAATCATGCTCCGGGTTCATTACATAACGGTTCACCATACGTGCATGCTACGGGAATCACAAACTTTAACACAAGTATTCTTACCAATCCACAATTACTCACTAGTATGACTCTAACATCACCATCTTTATATCGCAAAACTATTGCAAGAAATCAAACATATCATATTCAGTGAGCTACAAGTTTTATGTAGGATTTTATGGCTAACCATGTGAATGACCAATTCCTGTTGACTCTCTAAATAGATATAAGTGAAGCAAGAGAGTTTAATTCTTTCTACAAGAGATATGCCCATGCTCTAACAAATATAAGTGAAGCAAAAGAGCATTCTACAAATGGCAGTTTTCTATGTGTAAGGAAACATGCAATCCAAACTTCAAAGGATATTAGTGAAGCACATGAAGTGTTCTATAAAGCCATACTCAAAAGATATAAGTGAAGTGCAAAGAGCATTCTATAAATCAACCAAGGACTATCTCATACCAGCATGGTGCATTTATTAATAGAAAAATAAAAAGCACACGATGCTCCAAGATTTACGCATATCATGTGACGAATAAAAATATAGCTCCAAGTAAAATTATCGATGATCATTAGAAGAAAGAGGGGATGCCTTCCGGGGCATCCCCAAGCTTAGTTGCTTGCGAGTCCTTGAATATTACCTTGGGGGTGCCTCGGGCATCCCCAAGCTTAGGCTCTTGCCACTCCTTATTCCTTCATCCATCGTGATCTCACCCAAAACTTGAAAACTTCAATCACACAAAACTTAACAAAACCCTCGTGAGATATGTTAGTATAATAAAGCAAATTACCACTTTAAGTATTGTTGCAAACCCATTCATATTTTATTTTTGCATTGTAGCTACTGTATTATAACTTCTCCATGGCTTATACCACCGATAAAATCGATAGTTTCATCAAAACGAGCAAAACAATGCATCAAAAACAAAATCTGTCTTAAACAGGACAGTGTGTAGCAATTTGAACATCTACCATACTTCTGTAACTCCAAAAAATCTAAAAAATTAGGGGAAAATAAAAAATTCATAGCAGTACTGTGTAAAAATTTAAGAAACATTCGACATTCCAGTAAAAAATGAAAATTCACGCGCTACAGCCAAAGTTTCTGTTTTCCACTACACAAACCAAACATGCAATCTAATCATCCTAAAGGCAAATCTTGGCACATTATTTTTATAATACAATGGATTTATACAAGGGGATAATTATTTTTGTTAAAAAGTTTCTATAATTAAGATTCACAAAGTTTCCATGGGCATGAAAAAAGTTCAAGGCATGCTCCCACTTTAACAATGCTCGTCTCTCTCACTTTCACTTTTATTTTTGAAAAAGTTTTAGGTTCCCCTCTTTACTTTTTTTGTTTTTAAACTTTATAAAAGCACTCAACAGAAATAAATGACTCTCTAAAACTTCCAGGTTGTCTCCCTGGTAGTGCTTTCTTTAAAGCCATTAAGCTAGCCATATAGTGCTCAAGTAATGGATCCACCCGGATCCCAAGGTATATCAAAGCCAATTTTAATTAACTATGATTTGTAATTAGTAGTGAGCACAAAGTAACATATATCATGTAATGACTTCCTATGCATTGGCATGTCATAAGAGAACAATTCATGCACACAAAGTAAAGGCCTATACATAGCATAAACAACTCCTTGCAGTTTTATCGTATTGGAAACATAGAGAGGCGGAGATGTAGTTCCTCTCTCATAATAATTGCAAGTAGGAGCAGCAAGCACATGCATATTATATTTAGCAAAATCATCATGTGCAATAGTAGAACGTAACCCATCAATATAGTCCTTAATAAGCGCAAACTTCTCCGATATAGTGTAGTTGGGAGAATTCAAAAAGATAATAGGACTATCATGCGTGGGTGCAATAGAAACAATTTCATTCTTAACATAAGGAACTATAGAAAGTTCATCTCCATAAGCATAATTCATATTGGCATCATGGCCACAAACATCGCAAGCATCAAGTTCATCAAAAAGGGATATTTCAAATGAATCAAAGGGATCATAGCAATCATCCTTCGGTAAGCACGAAGGGAAATTAAACAATGTATGAGTTGAAGAGTTACTCTCATTAGAAGGTGGGCACGGGTGATCAATCCGCTGTTCCTCCTTTTATTCTTTGCTCTCGTCATCATCTTTTTCATCTAATGAGCTCACAGTATCCTTAATTTATTCTTCCATAGATTCCTGTAAAATATTAATCTCTTCTTGGACAGCAGAGACTTTCTTAATAAACGCATCAATATCGGAATTATATTCATAATTCTCATAGCAATATTTAAGTATAGCAAAATTTTCAGGTCTATAAACATCATCATCAATAGCTTCATACTTTTCAAACAAAGATTCAATTTCATAAGCACCCTTAAAAGCAATGAATTCTTCTATTCGTTACACATCATAGTAATCATAAATACCATTAGCATAAGAAGCCAAGGTTTGATTATCATTAAATTTACATGAAAATGGAAGGTGTGGAGCTTTCATCCTAGAGCAACAAGTATAATCATATCTCAAGCATAGTTCCCGAGCATACCAATGCAATATATGAATTTGATCCATAATAATTTCCCTTTTTGAGTCAAGCTATAATCCCTAAAGTATTCATGTTGATCCAACGTGTCTCCCATTATATAGTTGAACGGGGTTTTCTCAGGATTATTAAAGTAGTGCATAATATCTTTCACATAATGAGCATCGAGGGTTTTAGGAGGTTCCCCATCTCCATGAGTAGCAAGTACACCTAATCTTTTTGGTATTTCGTGTTCCATATCCATAACTAAAGATAGAGAACAACTTATAACGGCAAATAAAATCTACTTAGTGATAAAGCAAACAAGCACGTACAAGAATATTCACCCCACGCTATTGCTACCAGGCAACGGCGACAGAAGAAGGTCTTGATAACCCACAAGTATAGGGGATCAGTTGTAGCCTCTTTCAATAAGTAAGAGTGTCGAACCCAACAAGGAGCTAAAGGTAGACAACTATTCCCTCAAGTTCTATCGACCATTGATACAACTCTACGCACGCTTAACGTTCGCTTTACCTAGAACAAGTAAGTACTTTGTAGGTGTGATAGGATAGATTTGCAAGATAATAAAGAGCACATAAATAAAATCTAGGGGCTGTTTAGATAAAGAAACAACCAAGTTAGTTTTAGTAGAGAGCTTTTTGTCACGCGAAAGTTATTTGTCCCTAGGCAATCGATAACTAGACCGGTAATTACTATTGCAATTTTATATGAGGGAGAGGCATAAGCTAACATACTTTCTCTACTTGGATCATATGCACTTATGGTCGGAACTCTAGCAAGCATCTGCAACAACTAAAGATCATTAAGGTAAAACCCAACCATAGCATTATATGGTATCAAGTCCTCTTTATTCCCATACGCCATAACCCACTTATCCGTGTTTGTGTTTCTATCACTCAAACAACACGGACAATAAGCAAACCATGAACATAGTTAAAACCCTACAACGGAGATCCCTCACGCTTGCGCAACACGAGAGCACCATAGGACAACACTAATAATAAAACATGCAAGTCAAACAAATCACGATCATCAATGAACCCATAGGACAAAACGGATCTACTCAAACATCATAGGATAGCCATACGTCATCGGGAAATTATATATAGCGTTGAGCACCATGTTTAAGTAGAGATTACAACGGGTAAAAGAGAGGTTACACCACTGCATAGAGGGGGATAGAGTTAGTGATGACGTCAGCGAAGTTTTTGGTGTAGATCATCGTCACGAAGATGGCCCCGACGGTGTTCCGGCACCACCGGGAGAGAGGAGGAGAAAGCCCCCCTCCTTCTTCTTCATCCTTGACCTTCCCCCTAGATTGGATCTCTCTCTCTCTCTCTCTCTCTCTCTCTCTCTCTCTCTCTCTCTGTTTCCTTCTATTTCCGCGTTCCCAGATTCTGGCCTTTCACCATTTCTTAAATTCCCGAAGATACGTAACTCCGATTCGGCTGAAATTTTAACACAATTTTTATCCGGATATTAGCTTTCTCGCGACGAAAGAAGGGCACCAACCGCCTTATGGGTTGACCACAAGGGCCCAGGGCGTGCCCCTGCCTTGTGGCCCCCTCGAGCATCGTCTCACGTTGATTCTTTTTCCCAAAAATCACATATATTCCAAAAAAATCTCCGTAAGTTTTTATCGCGTTTGGACTCTATTTGATATGGATTTTCTGCAAAACAAAAAACATGAAACAAACAAGAACTGACACTGGGCACTGGATCAATATGTTAGTCCCAAAAATAGTATAAAAAGTTGCCAAAAGTATGTAAAGGTTGTACAATATTGGGATGGAATAATCAAAAATTATATATACGACGGAAACATATCAACTACTCATAGATTCATCAAAATAAGCAAACAATACATGAAAAATAGAATCTATCAAAAACAGAACAGCCTTTAGCAATCTGGAAACTTCGTATACTTCTGTAAATCCAAAAATTCGGAAAAAATAGGACATTCTAGGAAATTTATATATCAATCTTGTATAAAAATTCAGATCAAAATCATGCTTATGTGAATTTCTAAAATTCTGGCAATGAGCGCAAAATTTTATTCTTTTCAGCAAGATCAAATCAACTATCACCATATACCATCCCAAAGGTCTTACTTGGCACTTTATTGAAACAAAAGCTATAAAACATGATTACTACAGTAGCTTAATCATGTGAACACACAAAAATAGTAGGTATAGACCTTGAGTTGTCTCCCAACAAGCGCTTTTCTTTAATGCCTTTTTAGCTAGGCATGATGATTTCAATGATGCTCACATAAAAGATAAGAATTGAAACATAATGGGAGCATCATGAAGCATATGACTAGCACATTTAAGTCTAACCCACTTCCTATGCATCGGGATTTTGTGAGCAAACAATTTAAGAGAATAAGAATTAACCAGCATAGGAAGACAAAACAGGCATGACTTCAAAACTTTCAACACATAGAGAGGAAACTTGATATTATTGAGATATGTAAAAGCATATGTTGCTCTCTCAGAATAATTTTCAGTGGCGTCATGAATGAATTCAACAATATAACTACCACATAAATCACTCTTTTCATGATGCATAGGCATAGAAATTTTATTAATCTCCACATAAGCAAATTTATTCTCCTTCATAGTAATGGGAGCAAACTCAACAAAATAACTATCATGAGATACTTGATTGACACAATCAAATTGAACGTTAAAATCATGATGACAAGTTTCATGGATATCATTACTCTTTATTGCATACATATAATCACAATAATCATCATAGATAGCAACTTTGTTGTTATAGTAAATTGAAACCTCTTCCAAAATAGTGGATTCATCACTAAATAAAGTCATGACCTCTCCAAATCCACTTTCATAATTATTAAAATAAGATTCAACACCCTCCAAAATAGTAGTATCACTACTACATAAAGTTGACACTCTTCCAAACCCACTTTCATCAATATAATCATCATAAATAGGAGGCATGCTTTCATCATAATAAATTTTCTCATCAAAACTTGGGGGACTAAAAAGATCATATTCATCAAACATAGCATCCCCAAGCCTGTAGCTTTGCATATCATTAGCATCATGGATATTCAAAGAATTCATACTAACAACATTGCAATCATGCTCATCATTCAAAGATTTAGTGCCAAACATTTTATTAAATTCTTCTTCTATCAATTAAGCACAATTTTCCTTTCCATCATTTTCACGAAAGACATTATAAAGATGAAGCATATGAGGCAACCTCAATTCCTTTTTTTTGTAATTTTCTTTTAGAAACCAAACTAGTGATAAAAATAAGAAGCTAAAAGATTAAATTTCAAGATCTAAAGATATACCTTCAAGCACTCACCTCCCTGGCAACAATGCCAGAAAAGAGCTTGATGTCTACTACGCAACCTTCTTCTTGTAGACTCGCGCTGGGCCTCCAAGCGTAGAGTTTTGTAGGACAGTAGCAAATTTCCCTCAACTGGATGACCTAAGGTTTATCAGTCCGTGGGAGGCATAGGATGAAGATGGTCTCTCTCAAACAACCCTACAACCGAATAACAAAGAGTCTCTTGTGTCCCCAACACACCCAATACAATGGTAAATTGTATAGGTGCACTAGTTCGGCAAAGAGATGGTGATACAAGTGTAATACGGATGGCAGAAATATATTTTTATAATCTAAATAAATAAAAGTAGCAAGGTAACTAGTAACAAAAGTTAGCAAAAACGGTATTGCAATGCTTGAAAACAAGGCCTAGGGTTCATACTTTCACTAGTGCAAATTCTCTCAACAATGATAACATAATTGGATCACATAATAATCCTTTGATGTGCAACAAAGAGTCACTCCAAAGTTGCTATCGCGGAGAACATAAGATGAAATTGCTTGTAGGGTACGAAACCACGTCAAAGTTATTCTTTCCGATCAATCCATTGAGTTATTCCGATAAGTGTCACAAACAACCCTAGAGTTCGTAGTAAAATAACACCATATGATACACATCAATCAACCCTAATGTCACCTAGATACTCCAATGTCACCACAAGTATCCGTGGATCAATTATACGATATGCATCAAACAACTTCAGATTCATAATATTCAATCCAACACAAAGACCTTCAAAGAGTGCCCCAAGATTTCTACTAGAGAAACAAGGATGAAAACGTGAATCAACCCCTATGCATATATTACCCCAACGTCACCTCGGGAATCCGTGAGTTGAGTGCCAAAACATGCATCAAGTGAATCAATAGAACACCCCATTGTCACCAAGGGTATCCCACGCAAGACATACATCAAGTGTTCTCAAATCCATAAAAGTATTCAATCCGATAACAGTGAAACCTCAAAGGTAAAACTCAATTCATCACAAGAAGATATAGAAGGAGAAACACCATATGATCAAACTATAATAACAAAGCTCGCGATACATCAAGATCATGCCAAATCAAGAACACGAGAGAGAGATATATATCAAACACATAGCTACTGGTACATACCCTCAGCCCCGAGGGTGAACTACTCCCTCCTCGTCATGGAGACTGCCGGGATGATGAAGATGGCCTTCGGTGATGATTTCCCCCTCCGGAAGGGTACCGAAACAGGCCCCGATTGGTTTTTGTGGATATAGAGGCTTGCGGCAGTGGAACTCCCGATATATGGTTCTTTTTAGAGGTTTCTGTATTTATAAGAATTTTTGGCGTCGGAAACAAGTCAAGGAGGTGCCCGACGGCCCACAAGCCCTCAGGGAGCGCCTAGGGGGTATGGCACGCCCCTGGCTTGTGGACTCCTCGGGACTCCTCTGGCCCGGCTCCGATGCTTCGGGGGTCTCTTTTGGTCCATAAAAAATCACCGCGAATTTTTAGCTCGTTTGGACTCCGTTTGATATTCCTTTTCTGTAAAACTCAAAAACAAGGAAAAATAGAAACTGGCACTGGGCTCTAGGTTAATAGGTTAGTCCCAAAAATAATATAAAATAGCATATTAATGCATATAAAACATCCAAAACAGATAATATAATAGCATGGAACAGTCAAAAATACAGATACGTTGGAGACATATCACTCAACGGTAATTCGTTTACCCACCCGATGCTTTCTTCAAGAGAGAAGCCTCTAGTGAAACCTATGGCCCCCGGGTCTATTTTCCATTACATATTTTCAGATCTATAAACCAAAAACCCGAAAATACCTCACTGAGTTTTATTTACTTTTACTTTGTTTACGTTTTAGTAATCTTTTATATCCATCTCTATCAGATCCCATCCTTGCAAGTGACCGTGAAGGAATTGACAACCCCATTATCGCTTGGGTGTAAGTGTTTGATTGTTTGTGCAGGTGCATAGATTGGATATTTGCTTGTACCTCCTACTGGATTAATACCTTAGTTCTCAAACTGAGGGAAATACTTATCTCTACTTTGCTCCATCACCCTTTCTTCTTCAAGGGAAAAACCAACGCAAGCTCAAGAAGTAGCACAAATCACTACTCCAAGTGAAGGAAATATGCCCTAGAGGCAATAATAAAGTTGTTATTTTATATTTCCTTATTCATGATAAAGGTTTATTATTCATGCTAGAATTGTATTGATCGGAAACTTAAATACATGCGTGAATACATAAAGAAATGTCGTGTCCCTAGTAAGCCTCTACTAGACTAGCTCGTTGATCAAAGATTATTAAGGTTTCCTAACCATAGACATGTGTTATCATTTGATAACGGGATCACATCATTAGGTGAATGATGTGATGGACAAGACCCATCTGTTAGCTTAGCATATGATCGTTCAGTTTATTGCTACTGCTTTGTTGAATGTCAAATACATGTTCCTTTGACCATGAGATCATGCAACTCCCGAATATCGGAGCAATACCTTGTGTGCTATCAAATGTCAAAATGTAACTGGGTGATCATAAATATGCTCTACAGGTATCTCTGAAGGTGTTTGTTGAGTTGGCATGGATCAAGATTGGGATTTGTCACTCCGAGTATCGGAGAGGTATCTCCGGGCCCTTTCAGTATTACACATCATAATAAGCTTGCAAGCAAATGACTAAGGAGTTAGTTATGAGATGATGTATTACAGAATGAGTAAAGAGTCTTTCCAGTAATGAGATTGAACTAGGTATGAAGATACCGACGATCGAATCTCGGGCAAGTAACATACCAACAGACAAAGGGAATTACGTATGTTGTCATAATGATTCAACTGATAAAGATCTTCGTATAATATGTAGGAACCAATATGGGCATCCAGGTTTCGTTGTTGGTTATTGATCGGAGAGGTGTCTCGGTCATGTCTACATACTTCTCGAACCAGTAGGGTCCGCATGCTTAACCTTCGTTGACGATATAGTGTTATATGAGTTATATGATTTGGTGACCGAATATTGCTCGGAGTCCCGGATGAGATCACGGACATGACGAGGAGCTCTGGAATGGTCCGGATGTAAAGATTGATATATAGGGCGATGATATTCGGACACCGGAAGAGTTTCAGAGTGCACCCGGTAGTCATCGGGTCATTGGAAGGGGTTCCGGACACCCCCGGGAGGTCTATGGGCCTAATGGGCCAATGGGAGAGACACACCAGCCTACAAGGGGGCTGGCGCGCCCCTTTCACAGGCCGCTGTCCCTAGGAAAGGAAAGGGGGGGGGGGGCTAGCCCCTCCTTCCTTCCCTCCGCATGGGAGAAAGGAAGGAGGGCGCCACCCTCCCCTGCCTTTCCCCGCACGCATGGAAAGGCAAGGGGGCGCGGCTCGGGGTAGGACCCCAAGTGGGATTCGGCCCTACTTGGGGTGCCTCCTTGGCTGCTGCTCCCTTCCCCCACCTATATATATGTGGGAGGGGGCGCCACACATAAGCCAAGACAATCTCTTAGCCGTGTGCGGCGCCCCTCTCCACAGTTTCATCCCTCGGTCATATTTTCGTAGTGCTTAGCTGAATCCCTGTGGAGATAGCATCATCACCATCGTAACCACGCCGTCGTGCTGCCGGAACTCATCCACTACTTCGCCGTATTGCTGGATCAAGAAGGCGAGGACGTCACTGAGCTGAACATGTGCTGAACGCGGAGGTGTCGTACGTTTGGTACTTGATTGGTTGGATCACAAAGAAGTTCGGCTACATCAACCGTGTTACTAAACGCTTCCGCTTACAGTCTATGAGGGTACGTAGACACACTCTCCCCTTCCTTGATATACATCTCCATGGATAGATCTTGCGTGTGCGTAGAATTTTTTTGTTTTTTGTGCAACGTTCCCCAACACTAAGTACTGTTGCAAACCCATTCATATTTTATTATTGCATTATACGTACTATATTCTAACTTTACCATGGGTTATACCCCCTGATACAATCCATAGATTCATCAAAATAAGCACACAATGCAACGAAAACAGAACAGTCTGTAGTAATCAGGGAACTTCGTATACTTCTGTAACTCCAAAAAATTCTGAAAAATTAGGACAATGTGGGAAATTTATATATCAATCCCGTGTAAAAATGCAGAGCAAAAGAAAGTTTCTGTGATTTTCTAAAATTCTGCTACTAAGCGCAGAAGTTTTTGTCTTTCAACAAGATCAAATCAACTATCACCCAACATGATCCCATAGGCTTAGCTTGGCACAAAAACTAACTAAAACATAAAAACACAATCAAAACAGAGGCATAATTATGCAAACACTCAAGAACAGAAAGAAGAAGGCAAAAATAATTTTATTCATTGGGTTGCCTCCTAACAAGCGCTATCATTTTACGCCCCTAGCTAGGCATAATGCATAGATTCAAGTATTGTCATATTTCTTCTCATTCTCCATAGATGTGTTCTTGTCAGGAGATTTTGCAAAAATTACTTGAAACACATTATCCATAGAAATTTTAGCATTATCAAGTTGCCCATCTACGTATCCCCTTTGATTTCCGGCAACAATCCAAGAATACTATTGATTGAAAACTTGTTGGATTATATCTAAATCGGGGATTTACTTTTTAAGATTCTCATAATTGTTTTGATTATTTCCAAGAAAATGTCTTAACATATAATCACTATTATAAAGGATCTCATTTATCACCGGTTTCTCATGGTTCATACCATAGAAATAAAAAAATCCTAGCCTCCTGTACTATGTGATCAAGTTCATTCATAAGAACAAGGGTAGCTAGCTTTTTAGCTTTCGGAATCTTTATAACGGGTAGCTCATAAAACAATCTCTACAAGGTAGGGTGGGTACGGATAAATCTATTTTCAAGTTTGAGAACTAGTGCTGAAATAGCTTCCGCATAAGATTTAATTCTTTTAAGTATAGGTATATCATCAAGAGTCAAATTTCCAACACAATTGAAAAATTCTTGGATACGTTCTTTCCCCATAACATTCCATTGCCCCAAAACAAAAGTTTTAGCATCCAGATTGCCAGATCGTCCAATTTTAGGAGTTAGGCCATCACTTGTTTCTGCCATACCAAAATCACTCATGATGACTAGTTTAAGCAAATCAGAGATGTGACGAGAAAAAGGCGAACGAAAAAGAGGGCGAATAAAACGGCAAATTTTTGTGAAGTGGGAGAGATGAAAACGAGAGGCAAATGGCAAATAATGTAAATTGCAAGGAGATGAGATTTGTGATTAGGAACCTGATAGATGTTGATGATGTCTCCCCGGCCACGGCGCCAGAAATTCCTTTTGAAGTCGCTTGAACTATGTTGGTATTTCCCCAAAGAGGAAGGGATGATGCAGCATAGCTACGGTAGGTATTTCCCTCAGTTATGAAACCAAGGTTATCGAACCAGTAGGAGAACCAAGCAACACTATGTAAACGGTACATGTACACAAAGAACAAATACCTGCAACCTCACGTGTAAAAGGGGTTGTCAATTCCTCTCGGGTAACGGTGCCAGAAATTATCAAGTTGACGGGATAAAAATTGTGGTAGATTGATAGATGCAAATAACGACAAATAAAATTCAGCGAGGTATTTTTAGGTTTTTGATAATATAGATCTAAAAATAAAAGATGCAAATAAAGAAAAAGGCAAATAGCAATATAGATATGCAAATATAAGACGGGAAAATAGACCCGGGGGCCATAGATTTCACTAGTGGCTTCTCTCAATAAAATAGCACACGGTGGGTAAACAAATTACTGTTGGGCAATTGATAGAACATCGAATAATTATGACGATGTCCAGACAATGATCATTATATAGGCATCACGTCCAAGATTAGTAGACCGACTCCTGCCTGCATCTACTACTATTACTCCACACATCGACCGCTATCCAGCATGCATCTAGTGTATTAAGTTCATGGAGAAATGGAGTAATGCAATAAGAAGGATGACATGATGTAGACGAGATCTATTCATGTAGGAATAGCCCCCATCTTGTTATCCTTAATAGCAACAATACATGCGTGTCTTGCTGCCCCTTCTGTCACTGGGAAAGAACACCACATGATCGAACCCATCACAAAGCACCTCTTCCCATGGCAAGAAAAATCGATCTAGTTGGCCTAACTAAACCAAAGATTCGAAGAAGAAATACGAGGCTATAAGTAATCATGCATGTAAGAGATCAAAGAAGACTCAAATCACTTTCATGGATATAGATCTGATCATAAACTCAAAGTTCATCAGATCCCAACAAACACACCGCAAAAAGAGTTACATCAAATAGATCTCAAAGAGACCATTGTATTGAGAATCAAAAAGAGAGAAGAAGCCATCTAGCTACTGCCTACGGACCCGTAGGTCTTTGATGAACTACTCACGCATCACCGGAGAGGCACCAATGAGGATGATGAACCCCTCTGTGATGGTGTCTAGATTGGATCTCGTGGTTCTGGAACTTGCGGCGGCTGGTATTGTTTTTTGTTAACTCCACTAGGGTTTTTGGAATATTGGGGTATTTATAGAGCGAAGAGGCGGTGCGGGAGGCCACTGAGGTGGGCACAACCCATCTGGGCGCGCCTAGGCCTCCAGTCGCGCCCTGGTGGGTTGTGCCCCCCTTGGGGCTCCCCTCTGGTACTTCTTTGGCCCATGTGGTGTATTCTGGTCCCAAAAAATCTCCAAAAAGTTTCGCTGCGTTTGGACTTCGTTTGGTACTGATATTCTGCGAAGTAAAAGACAAGCAAAAAAGCGCAACTGACACTGGGCACTATGTCAATAGGTTAGTCCCAAAAAATGATATAAAGTTGCTATAAAATGATTGTAAAACATCCAAAAATGATAATATAACAGCATGGAACAACAAAAAATTATAGATACGTTGGAGACGTATCAGACTTCTCCAAAAATACTTCAACAATGTCAAGTTGCTCTTGGGGTACTAGCATTGGAATGATAACTTCCTTGGTGCCAGCTTGCTACATAGGTTCATCTTCATGAGGTGGAGGCAGTGGAACCTGCTGCAAGGGTGCACCGAAGTTTAGTGGAATAGCATCAATTACGATATTCTGAAGGCGGCGGTCCTTGTTTTCCTTTAGTTTGTTGACTCTTGCTTGTGCCTTCTGATGTTTTTCTTCTTGGATCCTTCTATGAGCAAGACTAGCCTTGCGGTCAATCTCCTTGTTCCTCCTATCACACAGCTAAGAGATATCCATCTGCATCCTAGAATGCCAATCAACATTTTCGTTTCGAGTGACACTCAAGGCCTTTGTGATATCAACAATCTTCTTGCTCAGACCTTTCTGCTCGTATTCAGTCTTGGTTTCCTTCTTCATTTTCTCAAGCACTTGCTTGTCAGCGAGTGCTTTCTTGAGCTTCTTCGAGTTTTTTTCTCAGCTCCGCAAAGTGCCTCATTACCATTTCGGTAACATCATCAGGCAGTCCCAAACTCCTCAATTCATCAAATTTGACATCATATGCCACGTTGTTAATGATATCGCTGAATAGCTTGGAATCATAGTTTGGTTCCTCTGTTGAAGCAGGAATACTGGACTTGTCTTTCTCGGGAGATGCATCGACTTTTTCTTCAGACGACAACTTTCTCTTCGCTGCGGTCTTTGTCAAAGTTCTCGGCACAGCAGAACCCATAGGTTCATCAGAGACTGGTGGTGGAGCATGTTTGGGTGAGCGCCTTGGCGAGGGTAAAACTTTCACAGGAGACGAACTATATTTAAGTCAAAGGGATCGTTTTTGCATTTTAACAGAAGCCCCCAAATTTTTCGGTTAATCAATCTGCCGTTCATCTAAAACAAATGCTTTTCTAAATTATTCATATATTTTAAACCATAACTCCTATTTTAACATGTTATATATAAAATTTGATTAAAAATATGTAGAATCTAAATATAATATTATTTTACCTATTAAATATTTTAAAATATTATTTTGGGTGCAAACTTAATCTACACATGGTCCATTTTTTTCGTACGCGGCGATCCGGATTGCAAATAACTAAAACCAGATTGAGACGAAAGAAAACATCGACAGCCACGCACGCACACCTCTGAAAAAAATCTCGCAAGGGAATAACAACATATTTCTCATCTTATTCCGAGCGAGCACGCGTGCGCGCACGAGAGAGACACCTTAAAACTGACCACATTCAACCACGTTATGGTTGTGTGAGCACTCAGGCCACCGCCAATGAGGGTGAAGGAGGATAGGCGACAACACAAATGTGATGCCTTGCTAAAATAAAGGGAGTGCACCTATTGAGGTTTAGATTTGTAATTATTGGGTTAAAGCGTGTTTTCTTTATGAGAGGTCACATATGGAGAGTTGGTTGTGGAGCAAGTATTAATATTTGGAAGGACCATTGGGTGCCTAGTAGTCCAAGCAGGAAGGTGATAACTACAAAGGGATAATGTTTGATGCAAACAGTGAATGAGTTGATTGACCCATTTATGGGGATGAGCTACTGGTTAGAGACAACTTTCTTAGTGTGGACGCACAAAGAATTTTGAAGATTCCCTTGAGTTCACAAAATCACATATGTTTTCTGTTCGCTCAACATACTATGTTGAGTGGGAACACCAGTATGCTGCACAAACTAGAAGAAGTGATGGGCAAGGATCAATGAATATTAATCCTGTTTGGGACATCTTGTGGAGACTCCAACTACCAAGTAAGGTAAAAATCTTTGCCTGACGTGCTTTGCATGGGATTGTCCCTGGTATGGCAGTACTAGCACATCGACATATTAAGGTACAACCGCATTGTCCTGTGTGTAAGCAAGGAGCAGAAGCAAGGAGCAGAAGATATGCGTCATTGTATGTTCACATGTAGAAGGGCAAAACAAGTGTGGGCAGAACTGGAAATGCAACCATTAATAGAGGAAGTGATTAATATTGACAGGTCAGGGAGCATTATTCTTGAGGAGCTTCTCACACGGCCAGCGAGCCATGCTCCTGTGCTTGGCCGATTGGACCTCAGGGAATCTTTGATCGTTGGTGCATGGTATATTTGGTGGCAGCGAAGAGAGTTTGTGAAGGGAGAAAAAGTCATTAATCCTACAAGTACTGCATTCGCTATCCTGGCAATCACAGGTAATTTCAGTCGAGCCACTAATATGAAGGAACCAGAGAAGATATTGCAGAAGAACCTCTAGGTAACTCATATAAGCTAAACGCCGATGCAACTTACTTTGAGAATGGTACGGGTGCGGCAGCTGCTGTTCTCCGAGACAGTAGTGGTGAGGCTATGGCGGGGTCGTCATGGCTGCTAACTCATCTCCATGATGCCACAACGGCGGAGGCGATCGCACTTCAGCGAGGGCTGGAACTGTTGGAAGACCTTGGTTGTCAATCGGTGATTGTTGAATCAGATTCGCTGGAAATTATTCAAGCTTGCAATGGTGTGATTGAAATATGAAGCGATCTGCTATTTTGACGGATTGCTTTCAAAAGGCTCTCTGTATAGGTGATGTTTCTCTCACGCATTGCCCCAGGGAGGCTAATAGATTGGCGCACAATCTAGCTAGACATAGTTTTGTTTCGAACTCTACTTTTGTTTGGGATGGTGATCCCCCTGGGTTTTTATTTTCAGACGTAACTTTGATTTGAGTTAATAAAGTGCGTCAAGTGGATTTCCCCTAAATAACGTGTTTTTTTTCTCCTGTTGCAAAGCACGGGCTCTTTTACTAGTAATACATATATGAGCATAACAGAGCTACTATATATTTGCAGCACCACATATACAATCATTATATATTGGCAAAGAAATCAACAATAGTTACAGTCAAAATATATACACTTGCCAATATATATTGATCGAAGAAGGCAGTAGTGCATCGTCGACTAGTGTAGACTACCAGCAATCAACTAGTGCAGACTACAACTTATTTAATTCGCAACCAGGCTTATAACGCTATACTACCGTGGACTAGCTACCAACAATGACGCGATCCATCACAGTATATACAGATATCGTCATCCATTCATCGCCACTCCAGGATTATTCTCGAGGGGAGCAGCGGTCCAAAACCGCCGTCTTCCTTCGCCGCCGTCGCTGCTGCTGCTGTGCCGTCCTCACAGGCCACTAGCCTAAGAGCAGAGCTGCCAGCGTGCTTGCTGTGCTTGAGCTTCAGCTCTTCGAGGCTCCTGGCGAACACCTGCTCCAGCCAGGCCCGCAGAGGCCGCCGCCCGTCCTCCAATGCCCATGACGCCGCAAGCATTTGCTCCATCGCGCCATCGTCGACCTCCAACGTGCAGCCCGAGGCCAGGATGTTGCTGAGTACGTTGCTCAGGTCCTGGAGGATGTCGTTGGCCAGTTTGCCAAAGTCGAACGCCTTGAATTCGATCGCTCCGTCAACCAATCCCAGGAGGCTGTCGATGGACTCGTCTGGATTGTCGTTGCTGCTGCTGTCGTTGGCGTCAGCGTCGCTCGATCCATCCTCGCCGACGGGGAGGTTCAGGTCGAACGGCACACTTGATGTTCTGTGTGGCCGCTTGGGATTGCTCGGTGATTCTAGCAGCTTTTCTTGGTCGTCAGAAACGTCCAGCTTCCGCTTACTGACACAGCCAGAGTACACAGAAGCCTGAAGTTTGGTGTGAGGGGAAACTACCACCTTACTGCTACTAGGGCCTCTGCTGGTGATCGCCGTGCCTGATTCTATCAAGATCTTCAGTTGCTGTCCTCTAGCAGCCAGGATCTTCTCTTCGGAGAAAGTATGCCCCTCTTCCACCCCAACCGAGACATTTTTGCTGCATCGTGCCAATCTTGTTGACAATATTACTATGGAGTCATTAATGGCAACTTCCTTGCCGCGCATGTCTCGGAATCTACCGGTGTCAACGGCATGAGAGAGACTGTCCTGAATGAGGCAGTCAACTTTATCAATGTTGTCGAGGAAGATCACACAGCGCCGCTTCTTGCTCAACTCATCAACGATGCAATCTATGCCAGTCTTTCCTCTGAAACTTGAGCCGCCCCAATCCTGGAGGCTCAGGTCCAGATAAATGAAGCTGTCTTCGCTGCCGTGCACGAGCTCTGCCAATGCCACGGCAACTCTCCGCTTGGCCATGCTGTCGAAACCATGAAAACTGAACCAGATGTCGCTCTTCCTGCTTGTGCCGCGGCGCCTCTCTGTTGACTGGCAGCCAACAATGGATCCACAAATAGCACTCAGGGCTTCCTCCTGCCTTCCGACTACCTTGAACAGGCGTTCCACGAGTAGCTTGTAGTCGCTCAAATCAGAACCTTGTACTGAAAGGTGTGAAGGCTTTCGCCATTGGCCAAAGGCAGACACACCTCCTGAAGCTGGTGAATGCAGAGCACTAGGTGATGGTTGCCCCATATTTGTGGAACCCCGGGAGCTATGAGACTGTGCAAAGGGCTGTGGGGGCTTCATATTCAAATCATCCACCTTACTGGGTGTCAAGTGGGTAGACTTCTCTGCATCCACTGCATGTTTCCAGCTCACAGAACTTGTACCCTTGGAAGAAGATCCACGGGGCGTGCTCAACACCAAATCCGTTGCCACGGATGCAGCAGCTGATGGCGACATGCTATCTTCACGATCATGGCAGCTTGACAAGTGTTCTTGCCGCAACTGCGCATGCCTGTCTTGAAATTGCTCATCACCCTTTGAATGCCTCCCTTGAAGATTCAACACAAGGCCTTCGTTCCTTTGGTTGGAGATAGATGGAGGTGAAACACTCTTGTTTGGGGTTGCATTCGTATGTGTAGCAGATACTGCAGAAGGCCTAATAACCTCCCTTTGAAGTGTAACCAACTCGGAACCTTTGCTCAGAATTGCTGATCTTTCTGTGTCAACAGGAACACCAGTGTAATGTGGGAATACCTGGTAAGGACCTGCGTTGATCCTCTGGCTTCCTTGGTGGAGCCGCAGGCAGTACTCGTTCCACTTCTTCTGCAGATTCAATATTTTTGATTTCAACACCATCTGATCATCTCTAACCTGCACTGAAGAAAAACTGCACGTTTTTATACCAATGAGATACAAAATTATCCATGTATTTAACACGCTGTGCATGCATGTGTTTGTTGCTGTACTAAAAACGTTTCAAAAGACATAAATAGCTTCACACCTTGATTGCATCAAGTCCACTGTTAAGACCCATCATGCTGCCATTCTGAAGCAGGGAAGGCAGACCTCCATGGTGATAGCCTTCAGCTGTAATGCCACTCCCTTTAACGATTGTTGTGACTTCTTGCTCACATCTATCATTGCACTGTTGACACCGGAGGGTTTGCGGGCAAGGATGCGCTGCGAGGCTGTTAGACTCGTAGGAACCATTGACAAGTCCACCAAAAGGAACAAACGATTCCACCAAGCTGCAAATTACAAGATTGAAACTGTTAGGTCCAGTTGATGAAAGAAACTGCAGTACATGACACTATGACAGAAGCCAGACCAAGTACAATGAACTACTCCCTCCGTCCCAAAATAAGTGTCTCAACTTTATACTAACTCTAGTACAAAGTTGTACTAAGCTTTAGACACTTAGGGGCTGTTTGGATTGTGACGGCAACTTAGGTACAGCTAGTCATAACACTAATACATTTATGACCCCAATTTTAGCTGGGCATTAGAATTTCCGGTCAGAGAACAAATTTTGCTGCACTATTCGAAGCCTAACTCTTTCTCGTGAAAATGCATTTTTTTAGTGTCTCTTACCCTTTTCATCAAGCTGTTATAAATTGCAAGTGCATGGATTTTATGGCAATAAAACCTCTACTATATTGCCATGGTATAAATGTACCAACGAGCATCCAAAGGATCAAATGATATGAGAATTGAAATTTGGAAGATCAGCAAGCAAAACTTATCAGATAAGGAACAAACAGCGAGCCAAAGAATTACTGAAGAATATGGCTAGTACCCATCAAATAAAATTAAAAAGGATCAAATGATATGAGAATTGAAATTTGGAAGATCAGCAAGCAAAACTTATCAGATAAGGAACAAACAGCGAGCCAAAGAATTACTGAAGAATATGGCTAGTACCCATCAAATAAAATTAAAAACAAGATGGGTCGAATATCTGAAACTACTAGACATCACATTATCAACCCAGATGCAGTAAGTGCATATAAAGAATCTTCATGTAATAATCAAGTTTAGTTACTAATGTATCCAAAAGAATATACTGCATGGAAACACTCCGTGTCTTAAGCACCACTAGTCAATGATAAAACCATCATTGTATATTTTAGATAAGATGTTCGTGGACTCTTGGCTCTGACCAGTACAACCCAAATCATCTTTTAAGTATACTATCCGAATTCAAGATGAAACAGTTCTGAAAATTCGAGTTCCATTTTCCCCACCGCGGAACACTTGAATAGTACAGTATCAGAAAGAAAAGGAAAATGTGCAGAGAATGAACTGAACCATAGATGGAACAACCACAATAACACAGCTTCAGTTTGACGTACTTCATAATTTAAATACGGTAACAAGCATGAACACATTGACCGCTTAAGTAAGGATGTCCGGGCAGGTAAAACCACTATAAACTGTCGGCAGGAGAAAATGGTTCTACTAACTACATAGATTATATATTTAATAAAGACCTTATTGAGTAGTAATTACAGTACACTCAAATGAAGCATGCATCGCTGAAGAATACCCAATGCTACGATGGGCGTACACGCTTATATGGAATGAAAACATTAAACTAAAATCAAGGGCATAAACTACTACTAGTAGGTCATCAGACAAGAAGTATCGTACGTGTAGTAATTTCGAATTAAGAAACATCCGGATTATAAACTAAGCACCGAGACCAGTCAGCCACCAAATGGTTGCCAATCAAACCCTAAGCATAAACAATTACTATGAAAGATACTCCCTCCGTCCGGAAATACTTGTCATCAAAATGGATGAAAATGGATGTATCTACAACTAAAATACATCTAGATACATCCATTTCAATGACAAGTATTTCCGGACGGAGGGAGTATATATGTGCAAAAGTGAAAGGGCTTCTTCACCTTGCGGACTTGGATAAAGGAGATGCCGTGGTTGCCGGAGGCATGAGTCCGCCGGCGCGCACCGCCGTGATCGGCAGCAGCTGGAGCTCCCAGTCCTTGTCAACCAAGGGGAACTTGGACAGGAAGGTGAGGTAGGTCTCGTAGGTGGCCGACCACCCCATCACCCAGACACGCCCCTCTCTGTGCGTCTCCAGCACTCGCGTCACCTCCGCCACCACTCGGCGCCCCCTCTCCTGGAGCTCGCCGTCATCGGGGACCAGTTCTCTGAGGTCACCAACGCTTATGACGAGACCGGAGGTGGCGCTAGCCATCGCCGCCTCCACGCCGAGTTCTGTTTGGTCGATGGAGTTTGGACAGACGGGGAGGACGCGGTACGGCGAGGCCGCGGCGAAGTCTGCGGCGGCGGACGCGGCCCCGACACCGACGAGCATGGGGTTGCGACCCCGGGCGAGGATCTCGGCGATGCGGCGGCCGTTCTCCTCGCCGGCGCCGCCTGCGATGCTCCCGGCGGGCGAGGGCACGTCGGCGTCGTCGGCGGCGGCGAAGCTGCAGAGGAAGAGAGGCGGCGGGCGGGCCCGCGTAGGGAGGCGGCCGAGCAGCGGCATGGGCGGCGCGGGGCGGAGGATGGCGAGCTTGATGTCAGCGCTGCGGAAGCCGGCGTCGTCAAAGACGCGGCTGACGACGGGGTCGTCGAGGATGGCGAGCAGGAGCTGCGAGAGCTCGACCCTGACCTGCGAGGCGGCGGTGGCGGCCTGGAAGGCGGCCTGGTGGTAGAAGTGGTAGGTGTCCGGGTTGCGGCGCTGGTTGGCCTGCGAGCGCTTGATGGCCGCCATGAGCGAGTTGGACACGGGCGGCTCCGGCTGCTCGTCGGCGCCCGAGGCCGACGAGGAGGCGGAGGCGGAGGGGAGCCTGTCGAGGGAGACGGCGAAGCAGAGCTCGAGCGCCTTGAGCTGCACGCGCGGGGAGTAGGCGGCGCTGCGGGCCCGCGCGAGCGCGTCGCGGAGGAGCGGCGGGGCCTGCTGCGCGAGCAGCGCGGCGACGAGGTGGAGCGACGTGGTCTGCGCGTGCACCCTGCGGCGCGCGGAGACGACCGCGGCGTCGAGGGCCGTGACGGCCGCCGGCGAGAGGCACTGCCTCGCCGTGGGCACCGGCGTGGGCATCTCTCCGCGGGCGCACGGGCGGATTCGGGCGTGGACCTGGCTGGCTGGGATTACTGCCTTTCACCAGGCATGGGGCGGAAGCGTAAAACCAACCCCCGAGCCCGAGGGGTAAACCGCGACGAACGACAGCGAGAATCGCTTGGGATTTTCCGCTTCGCTTGCAGGTGAGAAGGGGAGAGGATAATAACCGGCTCGGAGAGAAGGTGGATTGCTTGCTTATAAACCACGACGGATATCTTCTTGTTCCTCTTTTTATGGCATCGGAGTGGGGAAATTTGGTGGAGTGGAGGTGGAGCATATATGCCGATGCGGCAGCCCTCGTCACACACTGTGTCTACTGTCTAGCGGTAGAGGCAGTGCAAGTGCGGATTGAGATCGAGATTCCTCCTCCTTTTAGCCATAAGCCCCGCTCGCCGTGCTCTGTCGTGTACTCCTCCCCATCCTAGCTGCCGCAGCATGATTGTTCCCTTCTATTTACCTCACACAATGGCATGAGATCATGTAGCCCAGCCCTAGATGCTCAAGGCAATGGGATCTAGCATAAGCTATGGGTACAGTCACAGGATGCATGCACACTGCCTCCATCTTGAATTCCCAGCTGTTGAAGTGCTCATATGGTCCTCCCATGATTTTTGCACCACCAATTATTGGCTACCGACGCGGTCCAACTACATGTTTGTAACTGGAATTTCAGCCATTTCTAGTTGAGGAATCCACCTTGAGCGGGCAAAAAAAGTGTTTTTTTTGTGTGTGTGTGTGTGGCTTGAGAAACAAACCGCATCTTTAGCTCGATGCAGACGTCTATTGTTCTGTTTATTGTTAGGCTTACATCACATTCGTTCGATTTTGTTGTCGACCCGTGCCATCCAAGGCGCGCCGAAAGATATTTGTGTGTCTCCAATTTGATTTGTTCCCCGTTTCCAGCCACACATGCATTTCGGTTTTAATGTGTTCCTCATATGAGTGGATTGAGCAATGTACATAGTATTTTTCTTTAATGATGGAAAGCAATGTACATAGTAGAGATAGGTCTAGAGAGAATCCACTAGAAATGTTGTCTTTGTGCTTACAGTGGGCTCTGGCCCTACCAATTAGTGACAAGTGGTGTGTGTGTGTGATGATGTTTAGATAACTTACAGAGAGGGACTTAGAATCTTATACGGTGTGCCACAATCCATATCGATGTGGACATAACTTACACAAAAAAATCATGAGAGTGATGCTTAACATTTTCCTACGAAAGAATGTAACTTATCAATTGCACTGTTGAAACAATTTGATGCACTGTATCTTTTCTCTTATCGCAAATTTTAGTGACATGATTGATCGTAGAAAGGTTATACATACACTAGCGCACAAGACGCTACTGGTGGCATGTCAAAAAACACCTTCGTGACATGTCGCCCCCACGCCATCGATACGCGCAACTGATAAAATATATTGGTGGTGTGCAGACCCCCACCCCCACGCCACCAATAACAAATATATCGGTGGCGTGTCACGTGGAGGCACGCCACCGGTACTGGATATACTGATGGCGTGTGATAACGAGTCACACAACCAGTAATATTCATCGCTGGTGGCATGTCATAATAGGGCCACACCACTAATTTGATATTTACACATAAAAGAAGCTACACGATGGTGTTTTCCTTGCCAAATGATAGCATTTTTCAGTTTAGTAGCAGCAGTAATATCATATAGCATCTAGGGTTGACATTACTGGTAGAGCCAAATGACATCATTTAAGTTCATCAAATTGTTAATTAACATGATATGACTTGTAACTAGCATATAACATGTTCAACGAAATACTAGCATACTATGACTAGATACCGTGCCTATTAACTAGATTCTTCGGCGTGATTCGGGGTTCTAGCCTGGAGAATCAGAACCAGAGGTGCAGCTTCCATCTCATAGTCTTGTGTAGGGGCTGTCCGGCCAGGTCAACCGAGATAGGTTCAATGTGCGAGACAAATGAAGTTCATGGTCGTTGACATTTTCATGAGAGATTCTTGAAATCTGATTTCACATCAATCTCAATTTTGAACTTCTCTAGGAAGTCACACCTCGCCTCGTAAGGGCATCTCCAAAGTGGACCCTCAAATCGCTTGCATCTGCCCGGACCGTGCTGTCTAGATGCATTTTGTCATCCAATTCAGTCCCGCATCGGTCCACCAACGCGTCTGGACTTCAGTTTTCCTACAAATTGGAGGCAAATAAAGGGGAGCTCTACAGGAGTCTAGACATCTGTTTGACTAATCCAAAGCAACCACGTATCCTCTTTCTGTCCGGATGGCGGAAAGCCGACGCTAATTTTTCTGCTTTTTGGTGGAAGCTGGCTAGCATTTGGCGGAAGCACTATTGTTTCACTTTTTTCTTCAAGTGCTACACCATTTTTTTCTTTTGTAAGTGATCACTATGGTGGAAGCTGGTCACAATGGCGGAAGGCACTAAAATTTTCAAGTCATAATGGCGGAAGGCCATTAGCCAATGGCGGAAAGCACTAAATTGTTTCGGTTTTTTATTTGAAGTGGTATACTTTCTTTTCATTTTTCAAGTGCTCACACTAGACCGAGCGATAATTTTTTTTTGCTCAAATTTGTATGCTGGCACAGATGGTTGGCCGACTCCTGTATCAGTGTCCGGACACTGGTCTGGACCAATTTTCAGACAAACATTGTGTCCTTTTGTGGGTCGGCGATGGAGATGCCCTAAGGACGACCTGGGCAAAACTAAAAGAAAACAATAACTCGGCACTTTTGGGAGCAACTATGAAAATCAGTCCAACATGTTGAATTAAAACATATCTTCCTAGTTATGAAGTCGTTTGGAACATCTATGAAGAACCTCTTGTCCTTCTGGCATCTGACTTGACTGCAGTTAACGCACATGTGATCCATTCCTTGCATTCATGTTGACAAATTAAATAGACATCGATCATGATAAAAAATGATTAACTAAAGATGCTAGAGAAACATGAACAAGGCAATTTTTCAAAGAAACATGAAGAAAACACGTATATCTAGGTTCATTGCATAATTTAAACACTACAACAATAAATAAACAGGGCTACAACCTTGCACAATTCAAACATAAAACATCCATAAGTTTAAACAGTCCAATATGATCAGCTAAAGGTAACAACTAATTAAACTCTTGGGACCCACGGTCGTCCTCTGATATCGCGACGATTCTGGATTCCGTGCAAGGAAGCAACAGGCGTGTGCTTTGGAGTTGTATTGGCACTCTGTTTTGGGCTATGTGGCTCACTAGAAATAAATTAGCGATCGAGGGGATCTTTCCGACTCACCCTGCTAACATCATCTACAAATGCAACCTCTTCCTACAGCAGTGGAGTCTGTTGGCGAGGCGCAAGTATGCTGAGAAACTGAAGCAAGCTCAAGATCGTCTTCGTCAGGTCTATGTTTTGGCAAGGGAGCCAGCAGCCACTTCTACGTCGTGAAGTAGTCCTTTTGTCGTTCGAGCGAGCCTGCGTGCTCTATGCTTTGGCCAATGGCCATGTAATCTGCCTGCTCGTGCTTCTTTTGGCCGTCTGAACTCTCTAGTTTCCGTAGCTACTCGGCCTGAGCCTCCGTGCTCTTTTCCGTTCGACTATGACTTGTGTGTTACGCTGCCTTGATGTGGGCTTTATTAATTTAAAGTCGGACGCTTCTAGCGTCTTCGTTCTAAAAAACAACTAATTAAACTAGTTATGATGAACTAACTGTTGGAAATATGCCCTAGAGGCAATAATAAAAGTATTATTATATTTCAATGTTCATGATAAATGTCTTTTATTCATGCTATAACTGTATTATCCGGAAATCGTAATACACGTGTGAATACTTAGACCACAATATGTCCCTGGTGAGCCTCTAGTTGACTAGCTCGTTGTGATCAACAAATAGTCATGGTTTCCTGACTATGGACATTGGATGTCATTGATAACGGGATCACATCATTAGGAGAATGATGTGATGGACAAGACCCAATCCTAAGCATAGCATAAAAGATCGTGTAGTTCGTTTTGCTAGAGCTTTGCCAGTGTCAAGTATCTCTTCCTTCGACCATGAGATTACCGTAAGAGTGCCTTGGGTGTATCAAACGTCACAACGTAACTGGGTGACTATAAAGGTGCATTACAGGTATCTCCGAAAGTATCTGTTGGGTTGACACGGATCGAGACTGGGATTTGTCACTCCGTATGATGGAGAGGTATCTCTGGGCCCACTCGGTAATGCATCATCATAATGAGCTCAATGTGACCAAGGTGTTGGACACGGGATCATGCATTACGGTACGAGTAAAGTGACTTGCCGGTAACGAGACTGAACAAGGTATTGGGATACCGACGATCGAGTCTCGGGCAAGTAACGTACCGATTGACAAAGGGAATTGCATACAGGGTTTGATCGAATCCTCGACATCGTGGTTCATCCGATAACAACATCGAGGAGCATGTGGGAGCCATCATGGGTATCCAGATCCCGCTGTTGGTTATTGACTGAGAGCGTCTCGGTCATGTCTGCATGTCTCCCGAACCCGTAGGGTCTACACACTTAAGGTTCGGTGACGCTAGGGTTATTAGGAAGACTAGTATGTGACTACCGAATGTTGTTCGGAGTCCCGGATGGGATCCTGGACGTCACGAGGAGATCCGGAAGGGTCCGGAGGTAAAGATTTATATATGGGAAGTTGTCAAACGGACACCGGGAAGTTTCGGGGTCATACCGGTATTGTACCGGGGCCACCGGAAGGGTTCCGGGGGTCCACCGGGAGGGGCCACTCCTCCCGGGGGGCCACATGGGCTGCGTGGGGCAGGGAGCCAGCCCCTGGTGGGCTGGCCGCACCCCCTCCCTTGGGCCCATGCGCCTAGGGTTGAGGGGGGAACCCTAGAGGGGGCGCCCCCCTTGACTTGGGGGGCAAGCCACCCTCTCCCCTCTCCCCTAGGCCGCCGCACCCCCCCTAGATGGGTTCTAGGGGGCCGGCCCCCTTCTCCCTTCCCCCTATAAATAGAGGGGTGAGGGGAGGGCAGCCGAACCACCCTCCAAGGTGCAGCCCTCCCCTCCCCAACACCTCTCCTCCTCCGTTGTGTGCTTGGCGAAGCCCTGTCGGAGTACTGCCTCTTCACCATCACCACGCCGTCGTGCTGCCGGTGGAGCTGTCTTCCTCAACCTCTCCTTCCCCCTTGCTGGATCAAGAAGGAGGAGACGTCTCCCGTCCCGTACGTGTGTTGAACGCGGAGGTGCTGTCCGTTCAGCACTTGGTCATCGGTGATTCGAATCACGTCGAGTACGACTACATCATCACCTTGCAAGCTTCCGCACGCGATCTACAAGTGGTATGTAGATGCAAACTCTCTCCCTTGACTCGTTGCTTAGATGAACTCATAGATGGATCTTGGTGAAACCGTAGGAAAAATTTTAATTTTCTGCAACGTTCCCCAACAGTGGCATCATGAGCTAGGTCTATGCGTAGTTCTCTTTGCACGAGTAGAACGAACTTTTGTTGTGGGCGTGGATTTTGTCATCTTACTTGCCTCTACTAGTCTTTTCTTGCTCAACGGTATTGTGGGATGAAGCGGCCCGGACCAACCTTACACGTACGCTTACGTGAGACCGGTTCCACCGACTGACATGCACTAGTTGCATAAGGTGGCTGGCGGGTGTCTGTCTCTCCCACTTTAGTTGGAGCGGAATCGATGAACAGGGCCCTTATGAAGGGTAAATAGAAGTTGACAAAATCACGTTGTGGTGATTCGTAGGTAAGAAAACGTTCTTGCTAGAACCCAATTGCAGCCACGTAAAAGATGCAACAACAATTAGAGGACGTCTAACTTGTTTTTGCAGCGATTGATCATGTGATGTGATATGGCCAGAAGTTGTGATGAATGATGAATTGTGATGTATGAGATCATGTTCTTTGTAATAGGATTCACAACTTGCATGTCGATGAGTATGACAACCGGCAGGAGCCATAGGAGTTGTCTTTATTTTTTGTATGACCTGCGTGTCATTGAATAACGCCATGTAAACTACTTTACTTTATTGCTAAACGTTAGTCATAGAAGTAGAAGTAGTCGTTGGCGTGACAACTTCATGAAGACACGATGATGGAGATCATGATGATGGAGATCATGGTGTCAAGCCGGTGACAAGATGATCATGGAGCCCCGAAGATGAAGATCAATGGAGCTATATGATATTGGCCATATCATGTCACAACTATATAATTGCATGTGATGTTTATTATGTTTATGCATCTTGTTTACTTAGGACGACGGTAGTAAATAAGATGATCCCTTACAAAAATTTCAAGAAGTGTTCTCCCCTAACTGTGCACCGTTGCTACAGTTCGTCGCTTCTAAGCACCACGTGATGATCGAGTGTGATGGATTCTTACGTTCACATACAACGGGTGTAAGACAGTTTTACACAGCGAAAACACTTAGGGTTAACTTGACGAGCCTAGCATGTGCAGACATGGCCTCGGAACACGGAGACCGAAAGGTCGAACACGAGTCGTATGGAAGATACGATCAACATGAGAATGTTCACCGACGATGACTAGTCCGTCTCACGTGATGATCGGACACGGGCTAGTTGTCGTGGTTCTAAGCCTGACAGTAGAGTGGGGGGTAGGTATGGAGAGGCAAGGTCCTAGCTATGGAGAGGTTGTAAGCACAAAGGATGTACGAGTTCAGGCCCTTCTCGGAAGAAGTAACAGCCCTACGTCTCGGAGCCCGGAGGCGGTCGAGTGGATTATGAATGTATGGATCACAAGGTGCCGAACCCTTCTGCCTGTGGAGGGGGGTGGCTTATATAGAGTGCGCCAGGACCCCAGCCAGCCCACGCAGGAGAGGGTTTAAGGTGAGTTAAGTCTGGGGCGTTACTGGTAACGCCCCACATAAAGTGCCTTTACTATCATAAAGTCTACTTAATTACAGACCGTTGCGGTGCAGAGTGCCTCTTGACCTCCTGGTGGTCGAGTGAGTCTTCGTGGTCGAGTCCTTCAGGCCAGTCGAGTGAGTCTTCGTTGGTCGAGTGAGTCCTCGTTGGTCGACTGGAAGGCGACCTCTTCTAGGGATGTCCTAGGGTGAGTTACTTGGAACAGGTCCGTGACCCTACCCTAGGTACATGACCCCATCATTAGCCCCCGAATGGATTGAGGCTTCGAGTGAAGAAGGAGTTGATGTCGTTTCCGATTAACCTTTGCGCTCTAGTTGTGCGCTGTTCTGGATCAAAGAATCTCTTCGTTGACAGGGAGCAATTTGTCTTCGGTCGACTCGATCCATTCTATTTTTGCGTCGAGTGATCTTTCGAGCTTCGACGATCTCCGAGCGACGGATCGCCGGAAACACCGCGTCTGACAGACTAATTTGTTGCTCGCGGATTCTGCGGGGTGCGAAATTTGGGGGCGCGCGCGAAGCGGGGCAGACCGCGGCGTTCGGATGGGACGGGGCATAGACGCCTCGATCTCCGCGCCGCCTTTTTCGCCACGTATCCAGTCCTCATAACTGCTCCCAGATATGATTAGATCGACCGGGCCCACATGTCAGCCACTCGGAAGGGACCTTATAAATGTGCCCGGCGAGGATTTCTGTGCTGCGCCCCGGCATTCTCCCTCTCTCCCTCTGCTTCCTTCCTCCCTGCTCAGCGCGCTCGCTCTCGCCCCCGCACCACTTCCCTTCGTGCATCTCACCGGCGACCATGGCCAAGGAGAAGACGGCGGCGCTGGAGCGTGTCAAGAAGGCGTCGGCATCGGAGAAGGCGAAGGGGAGATCCACCAGCCGCAGAGGGTCCTCGTCCAGATCCCGCCTGCCAAAGGGCTGGGTCCAAGGAGACTGGATCCAGTCGACCATCACGGAGAAGGACCTCCTCGACATGGCCAACGAGGGCTTGATCCCTCACGGAGCTGCGAGGTTGCCGGGGAAGGAGTGGCAGCCACAACCGGAAGAGGGTGAGTGTGTGCTTCTGGCCACTCATGTTGATCGTGGGTTTTCCTTGCCGCCAAGCATTTTCTTCCGTGGCTTCTTGAATTTCTTTGGGGCGCAGCTCCACCACTTTACCCCAAACTCCATTGCCTACCTTGCTGCATTCGTGTCCATGTGTGAGGGTTTCTTGGGCTGTCGACCGCACTGGGGTTTGTTCAAACGTATCTTCACGTGTCGCTCTCAGACCGTGAAGAAGGCGAGCCCAGGTGACGAGAAGACCCGGGTCGTCCAAATGTGTGGAGGCCTGGGGATTCAGGTGAGGAATAACAGCACCTTCCCGCCCATGTCCTTTCCCGAGTCCGTCAGAGGCTGGCAGTCGACTTGGTTCTACTGCCAGGTCCAGTCGACGCCAGGGCAGTCGAGTGGACTCCCTCCGTTCACCATGGACCGAGTGAACAAACCCTCCCCTCTGAAGCTGATTCCGGAGGAGAAAGCCGACGTGAAGATGTTGATGGAGCGCGTGGTGCAGCTGGTTCGGGACGGTGTGACAGGCATGGACCTCTTGGAGGTTTTCCTCAAGCGTCGCATCCAGCCTCTCCAGTTCCGGAGCCACTGCATGTGGTTGTACTGTGGGCCCGAAGACGAGACCAAAGTCCATCCAGAAGAAGTCGACGATGTCACTCTGGAAAGATGGATGGTAGCCGTTACCGGAAACAGGGACAACCCGCGCGGAGCCAGAAGGATTCCTCCACTCGACCACAACAGCGTCCCAAACAAGGTATACTTGCTCTGCTTTCCATTGTGTCCTTGTTGTACTCATTTCTGCTAACCTTGCCGACTGGTCGACTGATCCTTGTTTGGGCATCTGCTAGGCCTTCACCGAGCTGTACTCGATGCCCAATGGGGCACAAGCTCCGACTGAGGAAGGCGAGGCGAGCAGGGGCGAGGCGAGCGGGGGCGAGAGCCAGGGAGAGGAGGAATGGGACTCGGATGCTGCAGGGGATGACGACGACGATGATGATGATGAAGGTGATGAAGATGACATCGAGGACGAGGAAGAAGAGGAGGAGGAGGTCGTTCCACCGCGCTCAGAAAGGCGGTCGAAGCTTGTCCACGACCCCTCGACCGAACGTGGTAAGGGGGTAGCGACTTCCGCTCAGTCGACCAAGCGCCCTCGGACCACCTCTCCGGCGCCGACTGAAAAGGCGCCGAAGCAGCCCAGGGCGGCCTCATCGAAGCCGACCAAGCTCCTGCCGAAGATGAAGGTGTCCATCCCCACCATATCAGGGTAATTGTGTTGCTCATATTTTCTTATTCTTGTGCGAACTTTATCTCTGGTCGACGCTGAGGTTAGTCGACTGATCCTTTGGAGTTGCAGTGCTGCTACCTCTGAGACCTCGGCTCGGGCCGATGACCACGAGATGGAGGATGCAGCAACTTCGAATCCAGGTACTGTGTTCTTAATACCATTCTTAGTCGACTGACTCGCGATCTCTGATCCTGACCCTTCTCCGCAGCTCCACCCAACACTGTTATCGATATTCCTGATGATGATGAGGATGAAGAGCCGCTGAAGCACAGGAGGAGTCGAAAAGCGTCCGCCAGTAAGGTGCCTCAGGATGTGTCAGCGCCTGAAATTCTGACTGTGGAGGAAGAGAACACCACTCGACACACGGTGACCTTCGCGACCCCACTGACGAGTGCTCAGCAGCCTTCCCTCTTCACGACTCACCACGTCCTAGAGGACCAAGCTGGTGCAGCGAAGGAGGCAATACGCCAGGCGGGACTCATGATGGAGCAGCTGAAGACCATCCGGGATGCGAGCCAGGCAGCTTATGACGCCAGCTCTGCCCTCCAAAGCAATGTCCAGGTCAGTCGACTGCTGTTTGTTCTGTTGGATATGCTACCAAAAACTTTTCTTTTCCGGGATTTATATTAGTCACCCACTGGGTGTGTCGAATAAACTCCGTGTTAGCGGGGGCACGCTGAGTGTAGTCCCCAAGGCTAAGGTCGACTGCTGGCAGTCGGCCTTAGGCTTTATAATGTCAATCTTTCTGTCAGTCGACTGGTCGACTGGATTTCGCAAACCAGTGGGGGCACGCTGAGTGCACCCACTGGGTGTAGTCCCCGAGACTGTGGTCGACTGCTTGCAGTTGATCACAGTCTTAGAGAATACATCTTTTTTTTTTGAGGTCGACTGGTCGACTTTGTCTTCAACAGGATTAGTGGGGGCACGCTGAGTGCACCCACTGGGTGTAGTCCCCGAGACTACGGTCGAATGCTTGTATACGGCTGTAGTCTTAGAAACTTGTGTTTTTCCCTTTTTCACTCGGAAGTGAGTTACATTTGACGTTTAGTCGATTGGTTCTTCGTAGAACTCCTGTGATCTCGTGGCTCGCTACTCAGAGCTGGAACAAAAACATACTCAAGTCGAGCTGAGCTTGAAGCTGGTTCAGGAGAAGCTGACAAAGGCAAAGGAGGAGACCGAAGGTATGTTTGGTGAGACCTTGACGACTGCTTTTCCCCTTGCTTGTTTCGGCATCTGATCTCGCTGTAACTTGCAGGTAAGGTAAGGGAGGCCCAGCAGAAGAAAGACCTTGAGCTAGCTGATAAAATCAAGCTTGCTGACGAGAAGTTGGCTTCAGTCACCAAGCTCGAACAAGACAATACCAATCTGAAAACTGCTCTTGGGATTGCCAACAAGGAAGTCAGTCGACTGAGAACTGACAAAGCTGCCTTGACCGACCAAGTCAGCAAATTGACTGAGAAGAAGACTGAACTGGAGGCTTTCCTGAGTGGCCTTGCCAAGAAGCTGTTTCTTATGCTTGAAGGTAAACCTCCATGTTTGGCAAATATTTCCAACTGTGGCTTCTTCCATTCGACTATTCCCTTGACTTAGTGATCACCCTTGCAGAATTTTGTCAAAACTTTGAAGAGGAAACCAGCCGACTGGAGCCGAACCTTGACCCCGTCAATTCTCCGGTGAACGATGAAGTTGCCATGGATGTTTTCCGACTGGAGTCTCGTGTCGCAGCTGTCGTGGACTATCTCGCAAGGCTGAAGGC
>NC_057807.1:285492612-285537829 GCF_018294505.1 Triticum aestivum
AGCCCCCGAGTGAGAGGATCGCTCTTCACTCGGTAGGATTTTCACAACTTAGGCGAGTGCTTGGACTGCAGCTAAGCCCCCGAGTGAGAGGATCGCTCTTCACTCGGTAGGATTTTGATAAACTTAGGCGAGTCCTTGGACTGCAGCTAAGCCCCCGAGTGAGAGGGTTGCTCTTCACTCGGTAGGATTTTTATAACTTAGGCGAGTGCTTGGACTGCAGCTAAGCCCCCGAGTGGAAGGCTGGCTTACCACTCGGTAGGATTTTGATAACTTAGGCGAAACGGATTCGCAGCTAAGCCTCCGAGTGGGAGTCTGGCTCACCACTCGGTAGGATTTTTACGAACTTAGGCGAAACGGATTCGCGGCTAAGTCACCCACTGAGGGGGAGTTTTTATGTGGGCAAAAATAAAAAGTGATGACACAATTATTTCTAAATCCATGGACTACAGAAGTATTTTATTGCAACTCATCCGAGTGATAAAACTTAAGTGTAAAATGGGCGGAGTAGCTCCGCGTTCCAAGCTCGGGGCTCGTCGATATTATGCTCGACGTTGTAAAGACGGTACGCCCCGTTGTGGAGAACCTTGGTGACGATGAAGGGGCCTTCCCAAGAAGGAGCAAGCTTGTGTGGTTTGTGCTGATCCACTCGGAGAACCAAATCCCCTTCCTGGAAGGCTCGACCTCTCACATTTCGGGCGTGGAAACGGCGCAGATCTTGTTGGTAGATGGTCGACCGGATCAGAGCCATCTCCCTTTCTTCCTCTAAAAGGTCGACTGCGTCCTGTCGCGCTTGTTCAGCTTCTGCTTCGTTGTAGATTTCGACTCGAGGAGCATTGTGGAGAAGATCACTCGGCAAGACTGCTTCGGCTCCATAGACCAAGAAGAATGGAGTTCTTCCGGTCGACCGATTGGGCGTGGTCCGCAGTCCCCAGAGTACAGATGGAAGTTCGTCTACCCAAGCTCCAGCCGCGTGTTTGAGATCACGCATCAGTCGCGGCTTCAGTCCCTTGAGAATCAGTCCATTAGCTCGCTCTGCTTGTCCATTCGACTGCGGATGGGCGACTGATGCGTAGTCGACCCGTGTGCCCTGGGAGTTGCAGAAGGTTCTGAATTCCTCTGAGTCAAAGTTCGACCCATTATCCGTAATGATGCTGTGCGGGACTCCATATCTGAATATTAGTTCCCTGATGAAGCTAACAGCAGTACCGGTGTCGAGGCTCTTGATTGGTTTAGCCTCGATCCACTTGGTGAACTTGTCGACTGCCACCAGTACATGCGTGAAGCCACTTCGTCCTGTTCTCAAAGGGTCGACCATGTCCAGCCCCCAGACTGCAAAAGGCCAAACGAGTGGGATGGTCTTCAAAGCTGACGCAGGTTTGTGCGACATATTCGAGTAGAACTGACATCCCTCACACTTATCCACTATCTCCTTTGCCATCTCATTCGCCTTGGGCCAGTAAAATCCGGCTCGGTATGCTTTGGCCACGATGGTCCGGGAGGACGCATGATGACCACAGGTCCCCGAGTGAATATCATTGAGGATGAGTCGACCTTCTTCTGGTGTTATGCACTTCTGACCGACTCCAGTCGTGCTCTCTCTGTATAATTGTCCTTTGATGACGGTAAAGGCCTTAGATCGACGGACGATCTGTCGAGCCTCTTCCTCATCCTCCGGAAGCTCTTTCCTCAAGATATATGCGACATACGGAATCGTCCAGTCGGGAATGACTACCAAAACCTCCATGATCAAGTCGACCACCGCTGGGACTTCAACTTCAGTCGGATCTGTGGCACTCTTGGGCTGCGGAGTTTCTTCGGTGAATGGATCTTCTTTGACTGACGGAGTATGTATATGCTCCAAGAACACACCACTCGGAATGGCTTCTCTCTTGGAACCTATCTTTGCTAGATCATCAGCTGCTTGATTTTTCAGTCGGGGTATATGATGGAGCTCCAACCCCTCGAACTTTTTCTCCAGCTTCCTCACTGCACTGCAGTATCCAGTCATGGCTGGGCTTCTCACGTCCCACTCTTTCATCACCTGATTGACCACTAAATCTGAGTCGCCATAGACCATTAGGCGACGGACGCCGAGTGAAATGGCCATGCGCAACCCATACAGGAGGGCCTCATATTCTGCCTCATTGTTGGAGGAATCAAAGTGAATCTGGAGCACATATCTGAGCTTATCTCCTCTGGGGGAAACCAGGACAACCCCAGCACCGGAACCATTCAACATCTTAGAACCATCGAAAAACATGGTCCAATGCTCCGAGTGAACTTCAGTCGGCTGCTGCTGTTCGATCCACTCGGCGAGGAAATCTGCTATTGCCTGGGACTTAATGGCTTTCTTTGCCTCAAACTTGATATCAAGGGGAAGAAGTTCAATCGCCCATTTGGCCACTCGACCAGTTGCATCTCTGTTGTGCAAAATTTCTGATAGTGGAGCGTCGCTGACGACTGTGATTGAATGGTCAGAGAAATAATGGGCAACCTTCTTTGTGGTCATGTATATTCCATACACAAGCTTCTGATAATGAGGATATCTCTGCTTGGATGGAGTCAAGACTTCAGACAAATAATACACTGGGCGCTGAACTTTGAGAGCTTTTCCTTCTTCTTCCCGCTCGACCGTTAGCACAGTACTGACGACTTGTCCTGTGGCTGCGATGTAGAGCAACAGAGGCTCTTTGCTGATTGGAGCAGCAAGCACCGGCTGGGTGGAGAGCAGAGCTTTTAGCTCGGCAAACGCTGCATCAGCTTCCGGAGTCCACTCGAACTTGTCAGCCTTCTTCATCAGTCGGTAAAGAGGCAGTGCCTTTTCACCGAGTCGTGAGATGAATCGACTTAATGCGGCCAAGCATCCAGTAAGTTTCTGGACATCGTGCACTCGCACAGGGCGTTTCATTCGGAGAATAGTGCCAATCTTCTCTGGGTTAGCGTCGATTCCCCGTTCGGAAACGAGAAAACCGAGTAACTTGCCACCTGGAACTCCAAATGTGCACTTTGATGGATTGAGCTTGATATCATACCTTCTGAGGTTGGCAAATGTTTCGGCGAGGTCAGCGAGCAGGTCGGAACCTTTTCGTGACTTGACAACAATATCATCCATATAAGCTTCCACATTCCGACTGATTTGAGTGAGTAGACACTTCTGGATCATTCGCATAAATGTGGCTCCGGCATTCTTGAGGCCGAATGGCATGGTGATATAGCAGAAGCACCCGAATGGAGTGATGAAAGCTGTTTTTACTTCATCGGGCCCATACAGACGGATCTGGTGGTACCCGGAGTAAGCATCTAAAAAAGACAACCTCTCGCATCCCGCGGTCGAGTCAACAATTTGATCTATGCGAGGGAGAGGAAAGTGATCTTTCGGGCAGGCCCGGTTGATGTGCTTGAAATCAATGCACATTCGTAGCGACTTGTCCTTCTTAGGAACCATGACGACATTAGCGAGCCACTCGGAGTGGAATATCTCTCGGATAAATCCTGCCGCCAACAGTCGAGCCACTTCTTCACCAATGGCCTTTCTCTTCTGGACGGCGGACCGCCGAAGATGTTCTTTGACTGGCTTTGCAGACTTGTCGACTCTTAGGCGGTGCTCAGCCAGTCCCCTGGGAACACCTGGCATGTCAGCGGGCTTCCATGCAAAAATGTCCCAGTTCTCACGGAGGAACTGGATGAGCGCTTCTTCCTATTTTGGGTCGAGTGTTGTGGAGATGCGGGTCGGAGCTGCTTCGGGGTCGGTCGGGTGAATGTGAACAGGCTTCGTCTCACCGGACGACTGGAATGCAGATTCTGTGGCGGGCTTCTTGGACCGCAGCAAGTCACTCGGATCTGCGTTTTGCTTGTATTCTTCGAACTCGACCGCTGTCACTTGGGAATCGGCAATTTTGGAGCCCTTCTGAAAGCACTCCTCTGCCTTTTTCCTATCACCAGTGACAGTGATCACACCTTTGGGACCGGGCATCTTCAATTTGAGGTACACGTAACATGGTCGAGCCATGAACCGTGCATAGGCTGGCCTCCCCAAAATGGCATGATATGCACTTTGAAAATCCACAACCTCAAACGTCAACTTTTCTTTGCGAAAATGCTTTGAATCGCCAAACACTACGTCCAAAGCTATCTGGCCGAGTGACTCGGCCTTCTTCCCTGGTATAACTCCATGGAAGCTCATGTTACTAGTACTCAGTCGGGACATCGGAATGCCCATACCTTTCAACGTGTCTGCATATAACAGATTCAGCCCACTTCCACCGTCCATCAGCACCTTTGTCAGTCGAGTGCCTTCGACAACTGGATCGACCACCAAAGCTTGCCTCCCAGGGGTGGCGATATGAGTCGGGTGATCAGATTGGTCGAATGTGATGGGTGTTTGAGACCATTTCAGATAATTTGCCTTTGCTGGGGCAACCATGTTAACTTCTCGGTTAATCACTTTCAGTCGACTTCTACTTTCCACATCTGCGAAGATCATCAGAGTGGAGTTGATATGCGGATATCCTCCCTCACTGTCCTCTTTGTCTTCGGCTTTGTCCGACTCCTTCTCCTTGTCCTTAGACTGTTTTCCCTGAAACTGCTGGATCAGGAGTCGACATTGGCGAGTAGTGTGCTTTGGGTAAATGATATTCCCCTCTTCATCTTTCTTCGTGTGAATATGACACGGCATATCCATCACGTCGTTCCCTTCTTTATCCTTCACCTTCTTGGGGTTCCAGGATCCTTTTGGTTTCCCCTTAAACTTTCCTTGAGTCACGGCCAGAGCCTCTCCAGGAGCTGCCGGTTCAGCCTTCCGCTTCTGTTTCCGACTGGAATTTCCTTTTTCCGACTGACTCGGCTTGTGCTTGCCGCTTCGGAGTCGGTCTTCTTCTTCGCCGTTGGCGTACTTGGTAGCAATCTCCATCATCCGACTCAAGGTCATGTCACCGGTTCGACCAAATTTCAAGCTCAGTTCTCTGTTCTTGACACCATCTTTGAAGGCGCATACTGCCTGATGGTCAGAGACGTTTTCCACAGTGTGGTGCAAAGTGATCCACCTCTGAATATACTCTCTGAGAGTCTCATTGGTTTTCTGCACGCAGACTTGCAACTCTGTCAATCCCGCTGGTCGCTTGCAAGTCCCTTCGAACGTTCTGACGAACACTCGGGACAGATCTTCCCAAGTGTAAATGCTGCTAGGAGGCAATTGAGTCAACCATGCCCTGGCAGAACCTTCCAACATGAGGGGCAAATGCTTCATGGCCACCTCGTCGTTCCCACCACCGATCTGAACTGCCACTCGGTAGTCTTCAAGCCAAGTTTCAGGCTTAGACTCACCAGTGAACTTGCTGACTCCTGTTGCCAACCTGAAATTGGGGGGGATAACAGCGGCTCTGATAGCTCTGCTGAAACATTCAGGACCAGAAACATGTACTCGACTGCTCGTGGGCACATCTCTGTCGAGTGCACCTCGATGGGCTCTGTTCCGGTCGACCAATCCTTGCACGATAATGGATCGCGCGTCGAAGCCTGGCTCTCTGGGGTCAGCTGGAACCCTACGCCCTATACTGTACTGACGCCTATCATCTGGCTGCCGAGGAGCGTAAGACCCACCCCTCGGAGGGGAATAAGGCACTCGACGCCTATCATCTCGGTCGAGTCTGTCGCCATATTGATCTCGCCGATGCTCACGCCCTTCGCGCCGCGGAGGCGATCTGGGGCTGTGAGCCGACTGAACCGTATTCACAGTGACAGATCGACTGTGAATTCTGTTGCGCGACTGAGACACGGCTGAATTCTGATCTCCTGCTGCCCGGAGCAGATCCCTGATCTGCAGCAAACCTCTGCCAGCCTCTGACTGCGAAGGCTGAATGGACTCTGCTATACGGGTCGCAGCTGCTAAATTCTGAATCGGGGTTCGATATACCTGAGTCGGCGGGAAGAGTTGACGTCGACTGGTGTCGGGAACTCGCTGCCGCGCGCGCTCGTCGAGTGCTCGCTGAAGGTTCTCCAGTCGAGTGCGCTCGGCCAAATTGGCCAGACGCGCCTCCTCCAAGGCACGAGCCTCGGGGGTTTCTCCTGCGATGGGAATACGCAGGGGATCCTCGTTCCTGCGGCGAAGCTCTTCTCTTTGCAGAGAGTCGAGTGGCTCGGGCTGGTACTCTTCGTAGCCTCGTGCAGGGTCGCCGCCGTCGCCTGCTCCACCACCACGGGCGAAGCCAGGAGGACTGTGGGGCCCGTCGACCATCAAGATTTCCGCCGCTGGATCACTGCTTCCGCACTCGGATGCAGTCTCTCCGGAGCCAGTCGACTGATCGAACAAGCCGTAGAGAGATTCGTTGGGCTCGATTGCCGCAACTTGTGTGGTGGCCGACTGGCGAGCCACCGCGTGGCTCACCCATCGCTGAAGCCTCGACCGGCCTGAGCGCTTGCGCTGGCGGGAGACCGGGAGGGTGGAAGGCGGAAGACCCGACCGATACTGGGTCAACGGTTGCCGCAGCAGAACGCCGCGGACACATGCGCGAAAATGCGTCGCACCGCGGACGGGGAGCGCATCTACGTCGAGTGGAGCCTCCTGGAGCCATGCGGAGTCGTCGGCGATGAAGGTGAGAGCGCCGAGACGGATCTCTTGACCCTCGATCAAAACTCCAGCAGACACCATGATGAGAGTACTCGGAAGAATCGCAACTTCTCCACAAAATCGCTAAAACACCTGCCCCACGGTGGGCGCCAACTGTCGTGGTTCTAAGCCTGACAGTAGAGTGGGGGGTAGGTATGGAGAGGCAAGGTCCTAGCTATGGAGAGGTTGTAAGCACAAAGGATGTACGAGTTCAGGCCCTTCTCGGAAGAAGTAACAGCCCTACGTCTCGGAGCTCGGAGGCGGTCGAGTGGATTATGAATGTATGGATCACAAGGTGCCGAACCCTTCTGCCTGTGGAGGGGGGTGGCTTATATAGAGTGCGCCAGGACCCCAGCCAGCCCACGCAGGAGAGGGTTTAAGGTGAGTTAAGTCTGGGGCGTTACTGGTAACGCCCCACATAAAGTGCCTTTACTATCATAAAGTCTACTTAATTACAGGCCGTTGCGGTGCAGAGTGCCTCTTGACCTCCTGGTGGTCGAGTGAGTCTTCGTGGTCGAGTCCTTCAGGCCAGTCGAGTGAGTCTTCGTTGGTCGAGTGAGTCCTCGTTGGTCGACTGGAAGGCGACCTCTTCTAGGGATGTCCTAGGGTGAGTTACTTGGAACAGGTCCGTGACCCTACCCTAGGTACATGACCCCATCACTAGTCGACTCGGATCGTGTAACACTTAGATGACTAGAGGGATGTCTAATCTAAGTGGGAGTTCATAATTTGATTAGAACTTTATTATCATGAACTTAGTCTAAAACCTTTGCAAATATGTCTTGTAGATCAATGGCCAACGCTAATGTCAACATGAACTTCAACGCGTTCCTAGAGAAAACCAAGCTGAAAGATGATGACAGCAACTATACGGACTGGGTCCGGAACCTGAGGATCATCCTCATAGCTGCCAGGAAACAATATGTCCTAGAAGGACCGCTAGGTGACGCTCCCGTCCCAGAGAACCAAGACATTATGAATGCTTGGCAGTCTCGTGCTGATGATTACTCCCTCGTTCAGTGCGGCATGCTTTACAGCTTAGAACCGGGGCTCCAAAAGCGTTTTGAGCACCACGAAGCATATGAGATGTTCAAAGAGCTGAAACTAGTTTTTCAAGCTCATGCCCGGGTCGAGAGATATGATGTCTCCGACAAGTTCTACAGTAGTAAGATGGAGGAAAACAGTTCTGTCAGTGAACACATCCTGAAGATGTCTGGGTTGCACAACCGTATGACCCAGCTGAACATTAACCTCCCAGATGAGGCGGTCATTGACAGAATCCTCCAGTCGCTCCCACCAAGCTACAAGAGCTTTGTGATGAACTACAACATGCAGGGGATGGAAAAGACCATTCCTGAAGTGTTCTCGATGCTGAAGTCAGCAGAGGCTGAAATCAAGAAAGAACATCAAGTGTTGATGGTCAATAAGACCACTAAGTTCAAGAAGGGCAAGGGTAAGAAGAACTTCAAGAAGGACGGCAAAGATGTTGCCGCGCCTGGTAAGCCAGTTACCGGGAAGAAGTCAAAGAATGGACCCAAGCCTGAGACTGAGTGCTTTTATTGCAAGGGGAAGGGTCACTGGAAGCGGAACTGCCCCAAATACTTAGCGGATAAGAAGGCCGGCAACACCAAAGGTATATTTGATATACATGTGATTGATGTGTACCTTACCAGTACTCGTAGTAACTCCTGGGTATTTGATACCGGTGCCGTTGCTCATATTTGTAACTCACAGCAGGAGCTGCGGAATAAACGGAGACTGGCAAAGGACGAGGTGACGATGCGCGTCGGGAATGGTTCCAGAGTCGATGTGATCGCCGTCGGCACGCTGCCTCTACATTTACCTACGGGATTAGATTTGAACCCTAATAATTGTTATTTAGTGCCAAGTTTGAGCATGAACATTGTATCTGGATCTCGTTTAATACGAGATGGCTACTCATTTAAGTCTGAGAATAATGGTTGTTCGATTTATATGAGAGACATGTTTTATGGTCATGCTCCGATGGTCAATGGTTTATTCTTAATGAATCTCGAGCGTAATATTACACATGTTCATAGTGTAGATGCCAAAAGATTTAAAGTTGATAACGATAGTCCCACATACTTGTGGCACTGCCGCCTTGGTCACATTGGTGTCAAGCGCATGAAGAAGCTCCATGCCGATGGACTTTTAGAGTCTCTTGATTATGAATCGTTTGACACGTGCAAACCATGCCTTTTGGGCAAAATGACCAAGACTCCGTTCTCCGGAACAATGGAGCGAGCAACCAACTTGTTGGAAATCATACATACCGATGTGTGCGGTCCAATGAGCGTTAAGGCTCGCGGAGGATATCGTTATGTTCTCACTCTCACAGATGACTTGAGTAGATATGGGTATGTCTACTTAATGAAACACAAGTCTGAGACCTTTGAAAAGTTCAAGGAATTTCAGAATGAGGTAGAGAATCAACGTGACCGAAAGATAAAATTCTTACGATCAGATCATGGAGGAGAATACTTAAGTCACAAATTTGGTACACACTTAAGGAAATGTGGAATCGTTTCACAGCTCATGCCGCCTGGAACACCTCAGCGAAACGGTGTGTCCGAACGTCGTAATCGCACCCTATTGGATATGGTGCGGTCTATGATGTCTCTTACCGATTTACCGCTATCATTTTGGGGATACGCTCTAGAGACAGCTACATTCACTTTAAATAGGGCACCGTCTAAATCCGTTGAGACGACACCGTATGAATTATGGTTTGGAAAGAAACCTAAGCTGTCGTTTCTAAAAGTTTGGGGATGCGATGCTTATGTCAAGAAACTTCAACCTAAAAAGCTCGAACCCAAGTCGGAAAAATGCGTATTCATAGGATACCCTAAGGAAACTGTCGGGTATACCTTCTACTTAAGATCCGAAGGCAAGATCTTTGTTGCCAAGAACGGATGCTTTCTGGAAAAAGAGTTTCTCTCGAAAGAAGTAAGTGGGAGGAAAGTAGAACTCGATGAAGTACTACCTCTTGAGCGGGAAAGTGGCGCAGCGCAGGAAACCGTTCCTGTGATGCCCACACCAACTGAAGAGGAAAACAATGATGATGATCAAGGTACTTCGGATCAAGTTACTGCTGAACTTCGTAGGTCCACTAGGACACGTTCCGCACCAGAGTGGTACGGCAACCCTGTCCTGGAAATCATGTTGTTAGACAACAATGAACCTTCGAACTATGAAGAAGCGATGGCGGGCCCGGATTCCAACAAATGGCTTGAAGCCATGAAATCCGAGATAGAATCCATGTATGAAAACAAAGTATGGACTTTGACAGACTTGCCCGATGATCGGCGAGCGATAGAAAACAAATGGATCTTTAAGAAGAAGACGGACGCGGATGGTAATGTTACAATCTATAAGGCTCGACTTGTCGCTAAGGGTTATCGACAAGTTCAAGGGATTGACTACGATGAGACTTTCTCTCCCGTAGCGAAGCTGAAGTCCGTCCGAATCATGTTAGCAATTGCCGCATACTATGATTATGAGATATGGCAAATGGACGTCAAAACGGCATTCCTTAACGGGCATCTTAAGGAAGAACTGTATATGATGCAGCCGGAAGGTTTTGTCGATCCTCGGAACGCTAACAAAGTATGCAAGCTCCAGCAATCCATTTATGGACTGGTGCAAGCATCTCGGAGTTGGAACATTCGCTTTGATGAGATGATCAAAGCGTTTGGGTTTATGCAGACTTATGGAGAAGCCTGCGTTTACAAGAAAGTGAGTGGGAGCTCTGTAGCATTTCTCATATTATATGTAGATGACATACTCTTGATGGGAAATAATATAGAATTTCTGGACAGCATTAAGGCCTACTTGAATAAGTGTTTTTCAATGAAGGACCTTGGAGAAGCTGCTTATATATTAGGCATCAAGATCTATAGAGATAGATCGAGACGCCTCATAGGTCTTTGACAAAGCACATACCTTGATAAGATTTTGAAGAGGTTCAAAATGGATCAGTCCAAGAAGGGGTTCTTGCCTATGTTACAAGGTGTGAGATTGAGCTCGGCTCAGTCACCGACCACGGCAAAAGATAAAGAAGAGATGAGTGTCATCCCCTATGCTTCAGCCATAGGATCTATTATGTATGCCATGCTGTGTACCAGACCCGATGTAAACCTTGCCGTAAGTTTGGTAGCAAGATACCAAAGTAATCCCGGCAAGGAACACTGGACAGCGGTCAAGAATATCCTGAAGTACCTGAAAAGGACGAAGGACATGTTTCTCGTTTATGGAAGAGACGAAGAGCTCGTCGTAAAGGGTTACGTTGACGCTAGCTTCGACTCAGATCTGGATGACTCTAAGTCACAAACCGGATACGTGTATATGTTGAATGGTGGAGCAGTAAGCTGGTGCAGCTGCAAGCAGAGCGTCGTGGCGGGATCTACGTGTGAAGCGGAGTACATGGCAGCCTCGGAGGCAGCGCATGAAGCGATTTGGGTGAAGGAGTTCATCACCGACCTAGGAGTCATACCCAATGCGTCGGGGCCGATCAAACTCTTCTGTGACAACACTGGAGCTATTGCCCTCGCCAAGGAGCCCAGGTTTCACAAGAAGACCAGGCACATCAAGCGTCGTTTCAACTCCATCCGTGAAAATGTTCAAGATGGAGACATAGAGATTTGCAAAGTGCACACGGATCTGAATGTCGCAGATCCACTGACTAAACCTCTCTCGCGTGCAAAACATGATCAACACCAGAACTCTATGGGTGTTCGATTCATCACAATGTAACTAGATTGGTGACTCTAGTGCAAGTGGGAGACTATTGGAAATATGCCTTAGAGGCAATAATAAAAGTATTATTATATTTCAATGTTCATGATAAATGTCTTTTATTCATGCTATAACTGTATTATCCGGAAATCGTAATACACGTGTGAATACTTAGACCACAATATGTCCCTGGTGAGCCTCTAGTTGACTAGCTCGTTGTGATCAACAGATAGTCATGGTTTCCTGACTATGGACATTGGATGTCATTGATAACGGGATCACATCATTAGGAGAATGATGTGATGGACAAGACCCAATCCTAAGCATAGCATAAAAGATCGTGTAGTTCGTTTTGCTAGAGCTTTGCCAGTGTCAAGTATCTCTTCCTTCGACCATGAGATCGTGTAACTCCCGGATACCGTAAGAGTGCCTTGGGTGTATCAAACGTCACAACGTAACTGGGTGACTATAAAGGTGCATTACAGGTATCTCCGAAAGTATCTGTTGGGTTGACACGGATCGAGACTGGGATTTGTCACTCCGTATGACGGAGATGTATCTCTGGGCCCACTCGGTAATGCATCATCATAATGAGCTCAATGTGACCAAGGTGTTGGACACGGGATCATGCATTACGGTACGAGTAAAGTGACTTGCCGGTAACGAGACTGAACAAGGTATTGGGATACCGACGATCGAGTCTCGGGCAAGTAACGTACCGATTGACAAAGGGAATTGCATACAGGGTTTGATCGAATCCTCGACATCGTGGTTCATCCGATGACAACATCGAGGAGCATGTGGGAGCCATCATGGGTATCCAGATCCCGCTGTTGGTTATTGACTGAGAGCGTCTCGGTCATGGCTGCATGTCTCCCGAACCCGTAGGGTCTACACACTTAAGGTTCGGTGACGCTAGGGTTATTAGGAAGACTAGTATGTGACTACCGAATGTTGTTCGGAGTCCCGGATGGGATCCTGGACGTCACGAGGAGATCCGGAAGGGTCCGGAGGTAAAGATTTATATATGGGAAGTTGTCAAACGGACACCGGGAAGTTTCGGGGTCATACCGGTATTGTACCGGGGCCACCGGAAGGGTTCCGGGGGTCCACCGGGAGGGGCCACTCCTCCCGGGGGGCCACATGGGCTGCGTGGGGCAGGGATCCAGCCCCTGGTGGGCTGGCCGCACCCCCTCCCTTGGGCCCATGCGCCTAGGGTTGAGGGGGGAACCCTAGAGGGGGCGCCCCCCTTGACTTGGGGGGCAAGCCACCCTCTCCCCTCTCCCCTAGGCCGCCGCACCCCCCTAGATGGGTTCTAGGGGGCCGGCCCCCTTCTCCCTTCCCCCTATAAATAGAGGGGTGAGGGGAGGGCAGCTGAACCACCCTCCAAGGTGCAGCCCTCCCCTCCCCAACACCTCTCCTCCTCCGTTGTGTGCTTGGCGAAGCCCTGTCGGAGTACTGCCTCTTCACCATCACCACGCCGTCGTGCTGCCGGTGGAGCTGTCTTCCTCAACCTCTCCTTCCCCCTTGCTGGATCAAGAAGGAGGAGACGTCTCCCGTCCCGTACGTGTGTTGAACGCGGAGGTGCTGTCCGTTCAGCACTTGGTCATCGGTGATTCGAATCACGTCGAGTACGACTACATCATCACCTTGCAAGCTTCCACACGCGATCTACAAGTGGTATGTAGATGCAAACTCTCTCCCTTGACTCGTTGCTTAGATGAACTCATAGATGGATCTTGGTGAAACCGTAGGAAAATTTTTAATTTTCTGCAACGTTCCCCAACACTAACCCCTCTAATAAAATTTCCGTTGAGTTTTATGTGGATGAAGTGTTTAAAGACCGAGGGGAGACATCGATATAAGGGGAATAAGGAGGAGTAAGAGTTCAAGCTTGGGGATGCCCAAGGCACCCCAAGTAAATATCCAAGGAGACTCAAACATCTAAGCTTGGGTAAACATCAAAAGGAATCCCCTCTTTCTTCCTCGACAATTATCGGTATGTCTCAGTTTTATTTTGTTCATATAATATGCGTAAATTCTTGGAGGTCTTTTATCTTTATTTCCCCTTTTTCTTTTAGTGATGCGCTATGATGGTATGGGATAGTCCTTGGTGGATTTATAGAATGCTCTTTGCATTTCACTTATACCTTTTGAGTATGGCTTTATAGAATGTTGCGTGTGCTTCACGTATATCTTTTGAAGTTTGGATGCTCGTTTCTCTACACTTATAATACTATTATTAATAGAATGCTCTTTTTCTCCACTTATATTTGATAGAGCTCAGTCGATTCTTTTGTAGAAAGGATTAAAACTCTCTTGCTTCACTTTATCTTTTTGGAGAGTTGAATATAAAATGGATATTTACATGGTTGGTCATAGGTATGTATGGGTGGTATATATAAAAACTTGCATAAAATTTGTACATCATTGAACATGATAAGTTTCATTCTTTGCAATAGTTTGAGGTAGTAATATGTGATTGTGTGGGTGAATAGTTAAGATATAGTACAAATATTGGTGTTAAGATTTGTGTGTATTAGCGAAGAAGTCTAAGTGTAAGAGATATCTTAAAGTGGCTCTCATGTGTGTATTGCTAGGTGGCGCGCGATGGTTGCCTCCTACTAACCTCATCCCTAGGGGCATGAGGGTTGTGCTTGCTTTGGTATGGGCTACTAGGTCTCCTCAATAAGTACTTGAGTTCTTTATGACTAATGTGAGTTTTTCGGTCTTTTGTGCACTTCAACCTATCCATATTTTGCTAGCCTATTCGATATCGTGCATTCTCCACTCTCACCTTGAGACATGGTGCATATTTCATCGGTGCATCCAACTCCATGATATGATATGCTCTCTTACACATAAGCCACATTGTATCTTTCTCAAAACAGTCACCATACCTACCTATTATGGCATTTTCATAGCTATCCTGAGATATATTGCCATGCAACTATTATTACTATTCATTACATGAATTGAGCATTCATTGTCATTTTTCCTTTCATGATCATATAAAGCTGACATGATATTTGTGGCAAAGCCACCATTCATCATTGTATACATGTTACGCTAGATCATTGCACATCCTGGTACACTTCCAAAGGCATTTTTTTGTGGTCATCCTTTTCAGCTTTTGAGTTGTAAGTAAATAAAAGGGTGATGATCATCACTATTAGAGTGTGACCCTACCTGTGAGGATATGAGTAGGAGGAGACCCATGATTCCTTGAAAAAGAGGGGAATAGGACCATGAGGCCAATTATGACAAAAAAACCAAAAAAGAGAACAAAAAATATAGAAAAAGAGAGAAGGGGCATACTGTTGGGGATCGTTGCAGAAATTAAAAAAATTCTACGCATCACCAAGATCAATCTATGGAGTAACTAGCAACGAGAGAGAGGGGAGTGCATCTTCATACCCTTGAAGATCGCGAGTCAGAAGCGTTGCAAGAACGCGGTTGGAGGAGTCGTACACGCAGCGATTCAGATCGCGGTCGATTCCGATCTAAGCGCCGAACAACGGCGCCTCCGCGTTCAACACACGTGCAGCCCGGTGACGTCTCTCGCGCCTTGATCCAGCAAGGAGGTGGGAGAGTTTGAGGAAGAAGGCTCCAGAAGCAGCACGACGGCGTGGTGGTGATGGAGTGGCAGTTCTCCGGTAGGGCTTCGCCCAAGCTCACGCGGAGGAGGAGAGGTGTTGGGAGGTAGGGCTGTGCCGAGAGAGAGAGACTCATGTCCTTGGCAGCCCCAAAACCCCCACTATATATAGGAGGAGGGGAGGAGGATGCGCCCCCTCTTGGGTTCCCACCCCTAGGGGGCGGCAGCCCTAGATGGGATGGAGGGGGGCGGCCAAGAGAGGGAGAGAGGGGGCGCCCTAGGGTGGGTCTTAGGCCCATCTGCGCCTAGGGTTTCCCCTCTCTCCTCTTTGTTGCGCCTTGGGCATTGGTGGGAGGTGCACCAGCCCACTCAAGGGCTGGTTCCCTCCCACTCTTGGCCCATGCAAGCCTCCGAGGCTGGTGGTCCCTCCCGGTGGACCCCCGGAACCCTTCCGGTGGTCCCGGTACATTACAGGTGACGCCCGAAATACTTCCGGTGTCCAAAACCTCACTTCCTATATATAATTCTTTACCTCCGGACCATTCCGGAACTCCTCGTGACGTCCGGGATCTCATCCGGGACACCGAAGAACATTCGGTAACCACATACAAACTTTCCCTATAACCCTAGCGTCATCGAACCTTAAGTGTGTAGACCCTGCGGGTTCGGGAGGCATGTAGACATGACCGAGACATCTCTACGGTCAATAACCAACAGCGGGATCTGGATACCCATGTTGGCTCCCACATGTTCCACGATGATCTCATCGGATGAACCACGATGTCGGGGATTCAAGCAATCCCATATACAATTCCCTTTGTCAATCGGTACGCTACTTGCCCGAGATTCGATCATCGGTATCCCAATACCTCGTTCAATCTCGTTACCGGCAAGTCACTTTACTCATTCCGTAATGCATGATCCTGTGACTAACTACTTAGTCACATTGAGCTCATTATGATGATGCATTATCGAGTGGGCCTAGAGATACCTCTCCGTCATACGGAGTGACAAATCCTAGTCTTGATTCGTGCCAACCCAACAGACACTTTCGGAGATACATGTAGTTTACCTTTATAGCCACCCAGTTACGTTGTGACGTTTGGTACACCCAAAGCATTCCTACGGTATCCGGGAGTTGCACAATCTCATGTTCTAAGGAAATGATGCTTGACATTAGAAAAGCTCTTAGCAAACGAACTACACGATCTTGTGCTATGCTTAGGATTGGGTCTTGTCCATCACATCATTCTCCCATTGATGTGATCCTGTTATCGATGGCATCCAATGTCCATAGTCAGGAAACCATTACCATCTGTTGATCAACGAGCTAGTCAACTAGAGGCTCACTAGGGACTTGTTGTGGTCTATGCATTCACACATGTATTACGGTTTCCAGTCAATACAATTATAGCATGAACAATAGACAATTATCATGAACAAGGAAATATAATAATAACCATTTTATTATTGCCTCTAGGGCATATTTCCAAAATTCTCCCACTTGCACTAGAGTCAATAATCTATTTCACATCATTATGTGATTGTAATGAATCCAACACCCATGGGGTTTGATCATATCTCGCTTGTGAGAGAGGTTATTAGTCAATGGGTCTGAACCTTTCAGATCCGTGTGTACTTTACAAATCTCTATGTCATCTTGTAGATGCAGCTACCACGCGCTATTTGGAGCTATTCCAAATAACCGTTCTACTATATGAATCTAGTTTACTACTCATAGTCATCCAGATTAGTATCAAAGTTTGCATCGACGTAACCCTTTACGACGAACTCTTTTACCACCTCCATAATCGAGAAAATTCCTTAGTCCACTAGTTACTAAGGATAACTTTGACCGCTGTCTTGTGATCCATTTCTAGATCACTCTTGTACCCCTTGACTAACTCATGGCAAGGCACACTTCAGGTGCGGTACACAACATAGCATAGTGTAGAGCCTACGTCTAAAGCATAGGGGACGACCTTCGTCCTTTCTCTCTCTTCTACAGTGGTCAGGTAAGTCTTACTCAATACTCACACCTTATCACACAGCCAAGAACTCCTTCTTTGCCGATCTATTTTGAACTCCTTCAAAATCTTGTCAGGGAGCGTATTCATTTGAAAGTACTATCAAGCGATTTTGATCTATCCTTAAGATCTTGATGCTCAATGTTCAAGTAGCTTAATCCAAGTTTTCCATTGAAAAACACTTTTCAAATAACCCTATATGCTTTCCAGAAATTCTACATCATTTCCGATCAACAATATGTCAACAACATATACTCATCAGAAATGCTATAGTGCTCCCACTCACTTCTTTGGAAATACAAGTTTCTCATAAACTTTGTATGAACACAAAATCTTTGATCATCTCATCAAAGCGTATATTCCAACTCCGAGATGCTTACTCCAGTCCTTAGAAGGATTACTCGAGCTTTGCATACTTGTTAGCATCTTTCAGGATTGACAAAACCTTATGGTTGTATCACATACAACTTTTCCTCAAGAAAATCATCGAGTTAACAATGTTTTGACATCTGTCGGATTTCGGGTTCCGGCAGACCCTTGAGGTTCGAAGACTGGGGTGCGCACGGAGATTCAACCCTCTGCTGGCTCGCTCCTCGCCTAATCGCTAAGATCTTGACTACCAAACTGAACAGCACAAGAGACACAAGATTTATACTGGTTCAGGCCACCATTGTGGTGTAATACCCTACTCCAGTGTGTGGTGTGGTGGATTGCCTCTTGGGCTTGATGATGAACAATACAAAGGGAGAACAGCCTCGCGAGGGTCTATTCTTGGCTGGCGCGATGAACTGCTAGGGGGAGTTCAGTCGCCTCTCTCTCTCCTTCCGTGTCTTTCTATCCTTGTTCTCTCGATGCCCTACCCTGCGGGTGGCTAGTCCTATTTATAGGCAAAGGCCCTGGGCCTCTTCCCAAATATTGAGCGGGAAGGGCGCCAACAATTGTCCATTTTGAAGGGGAACAGCGGGTACACTTATCCTGACTAAAGTTGGTCCTCGCCTGTCAAAGGCTCTGGTGATGACGCCGGCTTGGGCTCCACAACGACTTCCTTCCGGCCGTTGGGCTGGTCTTGGTCTTGTTGCACCGAAATGGACGCCTTTGCTTGATGCTCTCGCCTGCGCTTGCTCCCTTTGCACCAAAGAGGAAAGGAGGACACTGCGAGGGCTGGCGCCCGACTGGCACCCTTGGTTGTCATGGCTTGAGTCATGGGCACCTCGCGAGGTACCCTTGAAGGAAATATGCCCTAGAGGCAATAATAAAGTTATTATTTATTTCCTCATATCATGATAAATATTCATTATTCATGCTAGAATTGTATTAACCGGAAACATGATACATGTGTGAATACATAGACAAACATAACATCACTAGTATGCCTCTACTTGACTAACTCATTAATCAAAGATGGTTACGTTTCCTAACCATAGGCATGTGTTGTCATTTGATTAATGGGATCACATCATTAGGAGAATGATGTGATTGACATGACCCATTCCGTTAGCCTAGCACTTGATCGTTTAGTATATTGCTATTGCTTTCTTCATGACTTATACATGTTCCTGTAACTATGAGATTATGCAACTCCCGTTTACCGGAGGAACACTTTGGGTACTATCAAATGTCACAATGTAACTGGGTGATTATAAAGGAGTACTATAGGTGTCTCCAAAGGTACATGTTGAGTTGGCATATTTCGAGATTAGGTTTTGTCACTCCAATTGTCGGAGAGGTATCTCTGGGCCCTCTCGGTAATGCACATCACTATAAGCCTTGCAAGCAAGGTAGCTAATGAGTTAGTTACGGAATGATACATTACGTAACGAGTAAAGAGACTTGCCGGTAACGAGATTGAACTAGGTATTGGATACCGACGATCAAATCTCGGGTAAGTAACATACCGATGACAAAGGGAACAGCGTATGTTGTTATGCGGTTTGACCGATAAAGATCTTCGTAGAATATGTAGGAACCAATATGTGCATCCAGGTTCCGCTATTGATTATCGACCAAGAATAGTTCTAGGTCATGTCTACATAGTTCTCGAACCCGTAGGGTCCGCACGCTTAACGTTACGATGACAGTTTTATTATGAGTTTATAAGTTTTGATGTACCAAAGTTTGTTCGGAGTCCCGGATGTGATCACGGACATGACGAGGAGTCTCGAAATGGTCGAGACATAAATATTGATATATTGGACGACTATATTCAGACATCGGAAGTGTTCCGGGTGATTTCGGAGAAAACCGGAGTGCCGGAGGGGTTACCGGAACCCCCCGGGGAAGTATTGGGCCTTAGTGGGCCTGAGGGGAGAGAGAGGGCAGCAGCCCAAGAGGTGGCGTGCCCCCTCCCATGGGGAGTCCGAATTGGACTAGGGGAGGGGGGCGCGGCCCCTCTTTCCCTCTCCCTCTCCCTCTCTTTCCTTCCCCCTTCCTCCTTCCTAGTTGGACTAGGAAAGGGGAGTCCTACTCCCACTAGGAGGAGGACTCCCCCCTCCTTGGCACGCCCCCTAGGGCCGGCCGGCCTCCCCCTTGCTCCTTTATATACGGGGGCGGGGGGCACCCTAGAGACAGACAAGTTGATCTACGGATGGTTCCTCAGCCGTGTGCGGTGCCCCCCTCCACCATATTCCACCTCGATCATATCGTCGCGGAGTTTAGGCGAAGCCCTGCGCCGCTAGAGGATCATCATCGTCACCACGCCGTCGTGCTGACGGAATTCATCCCCGAAGCTTTGCTGGATCGGAGCCCGGGGATCGTCATCGAGCTGAACGTGTGCTGAACTCGGAGGTGCCGTACGTTTGGTACTTGGATCGGTCGGATCGTGAAGACGTACGAATACATCAACCACGTTGTCATAACGCTTCCGCTTTCGGTCTACGAGGGTACGTGGACACACTCTCCCCTCTCGTTGCTATGCCATCACCATGATCTTGCGTGTGCGTAGGAATTTTTTTGAAATTACTACGTTCCCCAACAGTGGCATCCGAGCCTAGGTTTTATGCGCTGATGTTATATGCACGAGTAGAACACAAGTGAGTTGTGGGCGATACAAGTCATACTGCTTACCGGCATGTCATACTTTGGTTCGGCGGTATTGTGAGATGAAGCGGCCCGGACCGACATTACGCGTACGCTTACGCGAGACTGGTTTCACCGTTACGAGCACTCGTGCTTAAAGGTGGCTAGCGGGTGTATGTCTCTCTCACTTTAGCTGAATCGAGTGTGGCTATGCCCGGTCCTTGCGAAGGTTAAAACAGCACTAACTTGACAAACTATCGTTGTGGTTTTGATACGTAGGTAAGAACGGTTCTTGCTAAGCCCGTAGCAGCCACGTAAAATTTGCAACAACAAAGTAGAGGACGTCTAACTTGTTTTTGCAGGGCATGTTGTGATGTGATATGGTCAAGACGTGATGCTATATTTTATTGTATGAGATGATCATGTTTTGTAACCGAAGTTATCGGCAACTGGCAGGAGCCATATGGTTGTCGCTTTATTGTATGAAATGCAAACGCCCTGTAATTGCTTTACTTTATCACTAAGCGGTAGCGATAGTCGTAGAAGCAATAGATGGCGTAACGACAACGATGCTACGATGGAGATCAAGGTGTCGCGCCGGTGACGATGGTGATCATGACGGTGCTTCGAAGATGGAGATCACAAGCACAAGATGATGATGGCCATATCATATCACTTATATTGATTGCATGTGATGTTTATCCTTTATGCATCTTATCTTGCTTTGATTGATGGTAGCATTTTAAGATGATCTCTCACTAATAATTAAGAAGTGTTCTCCCTGAGTATGCACCATTGCAAAAGTTCTTCGTGCTGAGACACCACGTGATGATCGGGTGTGATAGGCTCTACGTTCAAATACAACGGGTGCAAAATAGTTGCACACGCGGAATACTCAGGTCATACTTGACGAGCCTAGCATATACAGATATGGCCTCGGAACACGGAGACCGAAAGGTCGAACGTGAACCATATAGTAGATATGATCAACATAGTGATGTTCACCATTGAAACTACTCCATCTCACGTGATGATCGGACATGGTTTAGTTGATTTAGATCACGTGATCACTTAGATGACTAGAGAGATGTCTGTCTAAGTGGGAGTTCTTAAGTAATATGATTAATTGAACTTAAATTTATCATGAACTTAGTACCTGATAGTATTTTGCTTGTCTATGTTTGTTTGTAGATAGATGGCTCGTGCTGTTGTTCCGTTGAATTTTAATGCGTTCCTTGAGAAAGAAAAGTTGAAAGATGATGGTAGCAATTACACGGACTGGGTCCGTAACCTGAGGATTATCCTCATTGCTGCACAGAAGAATTACGTCCTGGAAGCACCGCTGGGTGCCAGGCCTGCTGCTGATGTAACTGACGACATTAAGAACGTCTGGCAGAGCAAAGCTGATGACTACTCGATAGTTCAGTGTGCCAGGCTTTACGGCTTAGAACCGGGTCTTCAACGACGTTTTGAACGTCATGGAGCATATGAGATGTTCCAGGAGTTGAAGTTAATATTTCAAGCAAATGCCCGAATTGAGAGATATGAAGTCTCCAATAAGTTCTATAGCTGGAAGATGGAAGAGAATAGTTCTGTCAGTGAACATATACTCAAAATGTCTGGGTATAATAATCACTTGATTCAACTGGGAGTTAATCTTCCTGATGATAGTGTCATTGACAGAATTCTTCAATCACTTCCACCAAGCTACAAGAGCTTCGTGATGAAGTATAATATGCAAGGGATGAACAAGACTATTCCCGAGCTCTTCGCAATGCTAAAAGCCGCGGAGGTAGAAATCAAGAAGGAGCATCAAGTGTTGATGGTTAACAAGACCACTAGTTTCAAGAAAAAGGGCAAAGGGAAGAAGAAGGGGAACTTCAAGAAGAACAGCAAACAAGTTGCTGCTCAAGAGAAGAAACCCAAATCTGGACCTAAGTGATGAAGTCATGTACCTAGGGTAGGGTCATAGGCCTGTCTTAAGTACCCTTCCCAAGGACACCTTCAGAAGAAATTGCCTTCCAGTCGACCGAGAGGGACTTCACTCGACGGACTCGAAGGACTCGACCATGAAGACTCACTCGACCACCAGGAGATCAAGAGCCACTCTGCGTCCAAACGGTCTGTAATTAAGTAGTCTTTATGGCATTTAGGACACTTTATGTAAGGCGTTACTAGTAACGCCTAGCCTTAATGTACTTTAAACCCTGCATAACTGAGGGCCGGAGGGGTCTGGCAGACACTATATAAGCCACCCCCCTCCTCAGTGTAAAAGGTTCGCACCCCTGTAATCCATACACACATAATCCAGTCGACCGCCTCCGGGCTCCGAGACGTAGGGCTGTTACTTCCTCCGAGAAGGGCCTGAACTCGTACATCCCTTGTCTTTACAACTGCTCCATAGCTAGGATCTTTCCCCTCCATACCTACCCCCCATTCTACTGTCAGACTTAGAATCACGACAGTTGGCGCCCACCGTGGGGCAGGTGTCTTAGCGATTTTTGGAGAAGTTGCAATTGTTCCGATTGCCTTCATCATGGTTTCTGGTGGAGTTTTGGTCGAGGGCCGCGAGATCCGTCTCGGCGCGCTCACCTTCATCACCGACGACTCCACTTGGCTCCAGGAGGCTCCACTCGACATCGACGCGCTCCCCGTCCGCGGCACGACGCATTTTCGGGCGTGTGTCCGCGGCGTTCTGCTGCGGCAGCCGTCGACTCCTTATCGGTCGACTCCCCTATCGTCCTCCCTTCCTGTCTCCCGCCAGCGCAAGCGCTCTGGTCGGTCGAGGCTCCAGCGGTGGGTGAGGCACGCGGTGGCCCGCCAGTCGCCCACCACCCAAGTCGCGACAATCGAGCTCGACGAATCTCTCTACGGCCTGTTCGATCTGTCGGCTGGCTCCGTAGAGACCGCATCCGAGTGCGACAGCAGCGATCCGGCGGCGGAAGTCTTGATGGTCAACGGGCCTCGTAGCCCTCTCGGCTTCCCCCGCGAAGACAGGGTGGACGGGGGAGGCGACCCCGCTCAAGTCCATGAGGAATATCAACCCGAGCCACTTAATTCCCTGCAAAGGGAAGAACTTCGCCGCAGGAACATGGATGCCCTGCATACTCCCATCGCAGGAGAAACCCCCGAGGCTCGCGCCTTGGAGGAGGCACGTTTGGCCAACTTGGCTGAACGCACTCGTCTGGAGAATCTCCAGCGAGCACTCGATGAGCGCGCGCGGCAACGAGTACCCGACTCCAGTCGACGTCAACTCTTCCCGCAGCCGACTCAGGTATATCGAACCCCGATTTAGAATCTAGCAGCTGCAGCCCGTATCGCAGAGTCAATTCAGCCCTTGCAGTTGGAGGCTGGCAGAGGCTTGATGTAGATTAGGGATCTGCTCCGAGCAGCAGGAGATCAGAATTCAGCCGTGTCACAGTCACGCAACAGGATTCACAGTCGATCCGTCGCTGCGAATACGGTTCAATCGGCTCACAGCCCTAGATCACCTCCGCGGTGTGAAGGACGCGAGAATCGACGGGACCAATATGGTGACCGATACGATCGTGATGATAGGAATCGAGTGCCCACTCCTCTCCCAAGAGGTGGGTCTCACGCTCATCGGCAGCAAGACGACAGGCGCCAGCTCAATGTAGGGCGAAGAGCTCCGGTCGACCCCAGGGAACCAGGCTTTGACGCGCGATCCATCATCGTGCAAGGCTTGGTCGATCAGAACAGGGCTCATCGAGGTGGCCACGACAGAGATGAGCCCACTAGCAGCCGAGTGCATGTTTCAGGTCCGGAATGTTTCAGCAGGGCTATCAGAGCCGCGGTGATTCCCCCCAACTTCAGGTTGGCGACTGGAGTTAGCAAGTTCACCGGTGAGTCTAAGCCTGAAACTTGGCTTGAAGACTACCGAGTGGCGGTGCAGATTGGTGGCGGAAATGATGAAGTGGCTATGAAGCATTTGCCTCTCATGTTGGAAGGTTCGGCCAGGGCGTGGTTGAATCAGTTAACTCCTAGCAGCATTTACACTTGGGAAGATCTTTCTCGAGTGTTCGTCAGAACATTCGAGGGAACTTGCAAGCGACCAGCTGGATTGACAGAGCTGCAAGTTTGTGTGCAGAAGTCGAATGCGACCTTAAGAGAGTATATTCAGAGATGGATCACTTTGCATCATACCGTGGAGAATGTGTCTGATCATCAGGTAGTCTGCGCCTTCAAGGATGGTGTTAAGAACAGGGAATTGAGTTTGAAGTTTGGTCGGACCAGAGATATGACCCTGAGTCGGATGATGGAAATTGCTACCAAGTACGCCAACGGCGAAGAGGAGGACCGACTCCGGAGTGGCAAGTACAAGCCTAGTCAGTCGGAGAAAGGATACTCCAGTTGGAAGCAGAAGCGGAAGGCCGAACCAGCGGCTCCTGGAGAGGCTCTGGCCGTGACTCAGGGCAAGTTCAAAGGAAAACCCAAAGGATCCTGGAACCCCAAGAAGTTGAAGGATAAAGAAGGGAATGACGTGATGGATCTGCCGTGTCACATCCACACGAAGAAAGACGAAGAGGGTAATTTCATTTACCTGAAGCATACCACTCGCCAGTGCCGGCTCCTGATCCAGCAGTTCCAAGGTAAACAGCCCAAGGACAAGGAAAAGGAGTCGGACAAAGCCGAAGACAAGGAAGACAGTGATGGAGGATATCCTCATGTTAACTCCACTCTGATGATCTTTGCTGATGTGGAAAGCAAAAGCCGACTGAAGGTTATCAACCGTGAGGTGAATATGGTCGCCCCGGCGACACCCAGTTATTTGAGATGGTCCCAAACTCCCATTACATTCGACCAGTCTGATCACCCGACTCACATAGCCACCCCTGGGAGGCAAGCTTTGGTGGTCGACCCGGTCGTCGAAGGCACTCGACTAACGAAGGTGCTAATGGATGGTGGTAGTGGGCTGAACATATTATATGCGGACACGCTTAAAGGAATGGGCATTCCGATGTCCCGACTGAGCACCAGCAACATGAGTTTTCATTGAGTTATACCTGGAAAGAAGGCTGAGTCACTCGGCCAAATAGCTCTAGACGTGGTGTTCGGTGACTCGAAGCATTTCCGCAAAGAGAAGCTGACATTTGAAGTCGTGGATTTTCAGAGCGCTTACCACGCTATTTTGGGGAGACCAGCTTACGCATGGTTCATGGCTCGACCATGTTACGTGTACCTCAAACTGAAGATGCCCGGCCCCAAAGGCGTGATCACTGTCAGTGGCAATCGGAAGAAGGCAGAAGAGTGTTTTCAGAAAGGCTCGAAAATTGCCGATTCCCAGATAACCATGGTCGAGCTGGAGGGGTACAAGAAAAATGCAGATCCGAGTGATTTGTTGCGGGCCAAAAAGCCTGCCACAGAATCAGCATTTCAGTCGTCCGGTGAGATGAAGCCTGTTCACATTCACCCGACCGACCCCAATGCGGCTCCGACCCATATTTCCACAACACTCGACCCTAAATAGGAAGAAGCGCTCATCCAGTTCCTCCGTGAGAACTGGGACATCTTTGCATGGAAGCCTGCTGACATGCCGGGTGTTCCCAGGGGGCTGGCTGAGCATCACCTTAGAGTCGATTCAACAGCAAAACCGGTCAAAGAACATCTTCGACGGTCCGTCGTCTAGAAGAGAAAGTCCATTGGCGAGGAGGTGGCTCGACTGTTGGCGGCAGAGTTTATCCGAGAGATATACCACTTCGAGTGGCTCGCCAATGTCGTCATGGTTCCCAAGAAGGACAAGTCACTCCGCATGTGCATTGATTTCAAACACATCAATCGGGCCTGCCCGAAAGATCATTTTCCTCTTCCTCGCATCGATCAAATTGTCGACTCGACCGCGGGATGTGAGAGATTGTCTTTTCTAGACGCCTATTCCGGGTACCATCAGATCCGTCTGTACGGACCCAATGAGATCAAAACAGCTTTCATCACTCCATTCGGGTGCTTCTACTATGTCACCATGCCATTCGGCCTCAAGAATTTCGGAGCCACGTTCATGCAAATGATTCATAAGTGTTTGCTCACTCAAATCAGTCAAAATGTGGAAGCGTACATGGATGATATCGTGGTCAAGTCGCGAAAGGGTTCTGACCTGCTGACTGACCTTGCTGAAACATTTGCCAATCTCAGGAGGTATGATATCAAGCTCAATCCATCAAAGTGCACATTCGGAGTTCCTGGTGGCAAGTTACTCGGTTTTCTCGTTTCCGAACAAGGAATCGACGCTAACCCAGAAAAAATCGGCACTATACTCCGAATGAAACGCCCCGTGCGGGTGCACGATGTCCAGAAGCTTACTGGATGCTTGGCCGCATTAAGTCGATTCATCTCACGACTCGGTGAAAAGGCATTGCCTCTTTATCGACTGATGAAGAAGGCAGACAAGTTCGAGTGGACTCCAGAAGCTGATGCAGCGTTTGCCGAGCTAAAAGCTCTGCTCTCCACCCAGCCGGTGCTTGCTGCTCCAATCAGCAAAGAGCCTCTGTTGCTTTATATTGCAGCCACAGGACAAGTCGTCAGTACAGTACTTACGGTCGAGCGGGAAGAAGAAGGGAAAGCCTTCAAAGTTCAGCGCCCAGTGTACTATCTGTCTGAAGTTTTGACTCCATCAAAGCAAAGATATCCTCATTATTAGAATCTTGTGTATGGGATCTACATGACCACGAAGAAGGTTGCTCATTATTTCTCTGATCATTCCATTACAGTCGTCAGTGACGCTCCACTTTCAGAGATTCTGCACAACAGAGATGCAACTGGTCGAGTGGCGAAATGGGCGATTGAACTCCTTCCCCTTGATATCAAGTTTGAGGCAAAGAAAGCCATTAAGTCCCAAGCAATAGCAGATTTCCTTGCCGAGTGGATTGAACAGCAGCAGCCAACTCAAGTTCACTCGGAGCATTGGACCATGTTCTTTGATGGCTCTAAGATGTTAAATGGTTCCGGTGCTGGGGTAGTCTTGGTTTCCCCTAGAGGAGATAAGCTCAGATATGTGCTCCAGATTCACTTTGATTCCTCCAACAATGAGGCGGAGTACGAGGCCCTTTTGTATGGATTGCGCATGGCCATTTCACTCGGCGTCCGTCGCCTTATGGTTTATGGCGACTCAGATTTGGTGGTCAACCAAGTGATGAAGGAGTGGGACGTTAGAAGCCCAACCATGACTGGATACTGTAATGCAGTGAGGAAGCTTGAAAAGAAGTTTGAGGGGTTAGAACTTCATCATATACCCCGACTGAAAAAACCAAGCGGCTGATGATTTGGCAAAGATAGGTTCCAAGAGAGAAGCCATTCCCAGCGATGTGTTCTTGGAGCATATCCATGCACCATCAGTCAAAGAAGATCTTTTTACCGAAGAAGCTCCGCAGCCCAAGAGTGCCACAGATCCGACTGAGGTTGAAGTCCCAGCAGTGGTCGACTTGGTCATGGAGGCTTTAGTGATCACTCCCGACTGGACAGTTCCATACATCGCATATATCCCGAGAAAAGAGCTCCCGGAGGACGAGGAAGAGGCTCGACAGATCGTCCGTCGATCCAAGGCCTTTACTGTGATCAAAGGACAGCTATACAGAGAGAGCGCGACTGGAGTTGGTCAGAAGTGCATAATGGCAGAAGAAGGTCGAATAATCCTTGATGACATCCACTCGGGGACCTGTGGCCATCATGCATCCTCTCGGACCATCGTGGCCAAAGCATACCGAGCCGGATTTTATTGGCCAAGAGCGAATGAAATGGCAAAGGAAATAGTCGACAAGTGTGAGGGTGCCAATTTTACTCAAACATGTCACACAAGCCTGCATCAGCTCTGAAGACCATTCCACTCGTCTGGCCCTTCGCAGTATGGGGTTTGGATATGGTTGGCCCCTTGAGAACAGGATGAAGCGGTTTCACACATGTACTGGTAGCAGTCGACAAGTTCACCAAGTGGATTGAGGCTAAGCCCATCAAGAATCTTGACGCCGGTACTGCTGTCAGCTTCATCAGAGAACTGATATTCAGATATGGAGTCCCACACAGCATCATCACTGACAATGGATCAAACTTTGATTCGGAGGAATTCAGGGCGTTCTGCACATCTCAGGGCACACGAGTCGACTACGCTTCAGTCGCCCATCCCCAGTCGAATGGACAAGCGGAGCGGGCAAACAACTTGATCCTCAAAGGATTGAAACCCCGACTGATGCGTGACCTCAAGCATGCGGCTGGAGCATGGGTCGATGAACTCCCTTCGGTGCTGTGGGGTCTAAGGACCACGCCTAACCGGTCGACTGGAAGAACTCCATTCTTCTTGGTCTATGGAGCTGAGGCAGTCTTACCGAGTGATCTGCTCCATAACGCTCCTCGAGTTGAGCTCTACACCGAAGCTGAAGCAGAACAAGCGCGGCAGGATGCAGTCGACCTCCTAGAGGAAGAAAGGGAGATGGCTCTGATCCGATCGACCATCTACCAACAAGACTTGCGTCGCTTCCACGCCAAAAATGTGAAGAGTCGAGCCTTCCAGGAAGGAGATTTGGTTCTCCGAGTGGATCAGCAGAAACCACACAAGCTTGCTCCTTCTTGGGAAGGACCCTTCATCGTCACCAAGGTTCTCCACAACGGAGCATACCGTCTCTATAACGTCGAGCACAATATCGACGAGCCCCGAGCTTGGAACGCGGAGTTACTCCGCCCATTTTACACTTAAAGTTTTCACTCGGATGAGTTGTAATAAAAGTACTTCTGTAGTTCATGTTTTGCAAGATAATAGTGTCATAATTTCCCCAATGATTTTTGTCACTTTTATTTGTTCCAATAAAATTCCCCCTCAGTGGGTGGCTTAGCTGCGAATCCGTTTCGCCTAAGTTTGTAAAAAAAATCCTTACCGAGTGGCAAGCCGGCCTCCCACTCGGGGGCTTAGCTGTGAATCCGTTTCGCCTAAGTTTCAATAAAATCCTACCGAGTGGTGAGCCAGCCTCCCACCCGGGGGCTTAGCTGTAGTCCAAGTACTCGCCTAAGTTTCAATAAAATCCTACCGAGTGGTGAGCCAGCCTCCCACTCGGGGGCTTAGCTGCAGTCCAAGTACTCGCCTAAGTTGCAATAAAATCCTACCGAGTGGTGAGCCTGCCTCCCACTTGGGGGCTTAGCTGTAGTCCAAGTACTCGCCTAAGTTCTAATAAAATCCTACCGAGTGGTGAGCCAGCCTCCCACTCGGGGGCTTAGCTGCAGTCCAAGTACTCGCCTAAGTTCTAATAAAATCCTACCGAGTGGTGAGCCTGCCTCCCACTCGGGGGCTTAGCTGCAGTCCAAGTACTCGCCTAAGTTTCAATAAAATCCTACCGAGTGGCGAGCCAGCCTCCCACTCGGAGGCTTAGTTGCAGTCTAAGTACTCGCCTAAGTTTCAATTTAATGTGCGCTCTGCAAGAAGGACGAGGTGCAGGTCGAATGCTACTCTCTCCTCCGAGCTACGCCACAAGTACAATGTGCGCTCTGCAAGGAGGACGAGGTGCAGGTCGACTGCTACTCTCTCCTCCGAGCTACGCCACAAGTACAACGTGCTCTCTGCAAGGAGGACGAGGTGCAGGTCGACTGCTACTCTCTCCTCCGAGCTACGCCACAAGTACAACGTGTGCTCTACAAGGAGGACGAGGTGCAGGTCGACTGCTACTCTCTCCTCTGAGCTACGCCACAAGTACAACGTGCGCTATGCAAGGAGGACGAGGTGCAGGTCGACTGCTACTCTCTCCTCCGAGCTACGCCACAAGTACAACGTGCACTCTGCAAGGAGGACGAGGTGCAGGTCGACGGCTACCCTCTCCTCCAAGCTACGCCACAAGTACAATATGTTTTCCATAAGACACCTTAAAAATCCTACTGAGTGGAGAGCAGACCTCCCACTCAGGGGCTTAGCTGCAGCCCAGTGCTCGCCTAAGTTTTGAAAATCCTACCGAGTGGAGAGCAGACCTCCCACTCGAGGGCTTAGCTGCAGCCCAGTGCTCGCCTAAGTATTGAAATCCTACCGAGTGGAGAGCAGACCTCCCACTCGGGGGCTTAGCTGCAGCCCAGTGCTCGCCTAAGGTTTAAAAATCCTACCGAGTGGAGAGCAGACCTCCCACTCAGGGGCTTAGCTGCAGCCCAGTGCTCGCCTAAGTTGTGAAAATCCTACCAAGTGGAGAGCAGACCTCCCACTCGGGGGCTTAGCTGCAGCCCAGTGCTCGCCTAAGTTGTGAAAATCCTACCGAGTGGAGAGCAGACCTCACCACTCGGGGGCTTCGCTGCAGCCCAGTGCTCGCCTAATTTTATTGGGGAACAAGCCGATTGCAATAAGCAGCTCACTTTAACCTACAAAAGACATCTCAAACCAAATGCAAGCATATTCAAACGTCGAATCCAAGTTCGGATAAATACCTAACGGAACCAAAAGTGCTCAGGCGCTAAGCCTGTCAAGGTTTGTCGGTTACAAAAATCACTCGGCATACCAAGGAAAATTTAAAGTGTCGAGCTCAAGAAGTTTTTTACCCCTCCTGTGGAGGGCTGGAAGGTGCAACAAACTCGTCAAGGTCGATTCCATCAGCAATCCGAGTGGCAGCGGCGATGAAGGTCTCCATGAAAGACCGGAAATCGTGCTTCTTGGTGTTAGCCACCCGAAGAGCCGCCAACTTGTCTTCTCGTGCATCCTTGCAATGGACTCGGGCCAGAGATAGAGAAACATCTGCGCCACACCTGGCAGAGGACTTCTTCCACTCCTGCACTCGACTTGGGACTGTGTCCAGTCGAGTCATCAGAGACTCGAGGTCATTCTGGAGCGTCTCTCTGGGCCAGAGCGTAGCGTCGATGCGGGAAGTGGCGACCTTCAGCCTTGCGAGATAATCAACGACAGCAGCAACACGAGATTCGAGCCGGAGCACGTTCATGGCGACTTCGTCATTCACAGGAGAGTTGATGGGGTCCAGGTTTGGCTCCAGTCGACCAGTCTCCTCTTCAAAGTTCTGGCAAAATTCTGCAAGCACAACCACCGAGTCAGGATAACAGCCGAATGGAAAGATCACAGTTAAAATACCTATTTGATCAAAAGATTACCTTCGAGCATGAGGAATAGCTTCTTGGCTAGTCCGCCCAGATAAGCCTCCAGATCGTTCTTCTTCCCCACCAACTCACTGGCCTTGTCACTCAGGGCAATCTTATCACTTTTCAGTCGACTAACCTCTTTGTTGGCAGCATCAAGAGCAGCTTACAGATTGGTGTTTTCTTCTTCAAGCTTGGTGACCGAAGCCAATTTCTCGTCTGCGAGCTTGGTCTTCTCTAAAGCTGTTTTCTGCATTTCAGCCAACTCAAGGTCTTTCTTCTTCTGGGCCTCCTTCACTTTGCCTGCAAAGTTACAGCAAGGTCAGACTTTGAAACAAATGAGGGGCAAAGGTAGTCGACAAGAGCCTCACCAAACATACCTTTGGCTTCCTCCTTCGCCTTCGTTAAATTCTCCTAGGCCAGCTTCAGATCAAGTTCGAGCTGGATGTGTTTGTTCTCCAACTCAGTGTAACGAGCCGCGAGGTCGCATGATTTCTATGAAGAACCAATCGACAGTTCTCAAAGACAATTCACTTCCGAGTGATTAAGGAAAAATCATACGTTTCTAAGACTACGGCCGAATACAAACATTCGACTATAGTCTCGGGGACTACACCCAGTGGGTGCACTCAGCGTGCCCCGACTAGTTCTATCAAGTCAGAGTCGACCAGTCGACCAACAAAAAAAAACGGGAGATGCTCTTGAGACTGTAGTCCACTGCCAGCAGTCGACCATAGTCTCGGGGACTACACCCAGTGGGTGCACTCAGCGTGCCCCCACCGGTCTGGAAATCCATTCGACCTACTCGAATGAAGGAAAAACTTAACTTATAAAGCCTATGGTCGACTACCAGCAGTCCACCATAGCCTTGGGGACTACACCCAGTGGGTGCACTTAGCGTGCCCCCACTAAACCGGAATTCCAATCAACACATCTAGTGGGTGTAGGACAATCACTATGGATTTCAGAAAGAAGAATTTTCAGATATCATATCCTAACAGAACAGGCGATGACCGACTGACCTGAATGTTACTCTGAAGAGCTGAACTGGCGTCATAGGCGGCCTGGCTAGCTTCTCGGATGGCCTTCACTTGCTCCATCATGACTCCCGCCTGGTGTATTGCTTCTTTCGCAGCACTGGCTTGGTCCTCTGGGACGAAATGGGTTGAGAAAAGTGACGGCTGTGCAGCACTCGACGATGAGGGGCGAGCACTCGTCAACGGCACCGCAAAAGATACGGTAGGCCGAGTGATGTTCTCTCCCTCCACAACGAGTGTCTCGGGTGCTGGCACGTCTTGAGTCGCCTTGCCAGCAGACGCTTTCCTGCTCCTCTTGTGCCTCAGTGGTTCCTCATCGTCGTCGTCAGGAAGGGTAATAATGACATTAGGCGGGGCTACAGAAAAGAATCAAAATTAGAGACAAAAAGCCAATCGATTGAAGACGGAACAATGAAAATCATACCAGGTTTTGAAGTGTCAGCGTCTTCCATCTCATGATCGTCAGCCCTGGCTGAGGTATCAGAAGTAGCAGCTCTGCGGTTCCAGAAGTCAGTCGGTTGATTCATGAGTCGACCAAGAATAACTCCATGGGGAACAGAAAAACTCAAGTGGCATCATTACCCTGAGATAGTGGGGATCACCACCTTCATTTTCGGCAAGACCTTGGCCGGCTTCGACGGCGCCACCCTGGATTGCTTCGAAGCTTTCTCGGTCGGCACCGGAGAAGTGGTTCGAGGGCGCTTGGTCGACTGAACGACAGTTGCGACCCCCTTACCACGCTCGGTTGCAGGGTCATGGACGAGCTTCGAGCGTCTTTCCGAGCGAGGCAGTGCAACTTCCTCCTCCTCCTCCTCTTCTTCCTCCTCACCAGAGTCATCACCTTCATCATCATCAGTAGCATCCGAATCCCACTCCTCCTGGCTTTCGCCCCCACTTCCTTCCTCCTCCTCAGTCGACGTCTGTGCTCCATTGGGCATCGAGTATAGTTCGGTGGTGGCCTGACAGACAACAAAACAAAGATCAATCGACCAATTTGCAGCAAAAGCAGAATAAGTATAGCAAGATTACAATTGAAGATAAAGTGGGCATACCGTGTCCGGAGTGTAGGAATGGTTGAGTGGCGGAATCCTCCTGGCTCCTCGAGGTTGTCTTTATTCCCTGTGATCGCGGCCATCCACCTCTCCAGTGTGGCGTCGTCGACTGCTTCTGGATGGACCCGAGTTTCATCCTCGGTTCCGCAGTACAGCCACATAGGATGGCCTCGGTACTGAAGTGGTTGGATGCGCCGCCTAAGGAAGACCTCCAGAAGGTCCATACCCGTCACTCCTTCCCTAACTAGCTGGACTACACGCTCCATCAACATCTTCACTTGGGCTTTCTCCTCGGGAAGCACCTTCAGAGAAGAGGGCTTGTTCACTCGGTCCATGGAAAACAGAGGGAGACCAGTCGACTGCCCCGGCATCGACTCGTCTTGGCAGTAGAACCACGTCGACTGCCACCCTCTGACCGACTCAGGAAGAGTCATGGCCGGAAAAGTACTCTTGCTCCTCATCTGAATCCCAAGACCCCCGCACATCTGAATAACCTTAGTCCTATCGTCATCCGGACTCGCCTTTTTCACTGTCTGTGAGCGACAAGTGAATATGTGCTTAAAGAGACCCCAGTGCGGTCGATAGCCCAGGAAGTTCTCGCACATGGACAAGAAGGGAGCAAGGTAGGCGATGGAATTTGGATTGAAATGGTGGAGTTGCGCCCCAAAGAAATTCAAGAAACCACGGAAGAAAACACTCGGAGGCAGGGAGAATCCACGGTCGACGTGAGTAGCTAGAAGAACGCACTCACCCTCCTGTGGCTGTGGTTGCCACTCGTTCCCTGGGAGCCTCCCTGCCCCGTGAGGGATTAAGCCCTCGTTGGCCATCTCAGTGAGATCCGTCTCGGTGATGGTCGAGTGGATCCAATCCCCTTGTACCCAGCCTTGCGGCAGGCGGGACCTGGACGAGGATCCGCCCCGACTAGGTGCTCTCCCTTTCGCCTTCCCCGTCGCCGTCACCTTCTTCGCGTGCTCCAAAGCCGCCGTCTTCTCCTTCACCATTGTCCCCGACGAAGCGCACGAGGAGTGGATGGCCAGGGGCGAGAACAGGCACGGCGGGCGGAGTGGGAGAGGGCAGGAGGAGGAATGGGTGGATACTGTTCAAAAACCCTCACCTGGCGCCTTTTATAAGGGCACTTCCGAGTGGCTGACGAGTGGGCCCGGACGATCCTATCATATCCTGAAACAGTCGCGCGCACGCGATACGTGGCGAAAGAGGCGGCGCGGAAATCGAGGTGTCTATGCCCTATCCCATCCGAGCGCCGCGGTCCGCCCCGCTTCGCGCACTTCCCAAAATTCGGATCCCACAAAATTCGCTAACAGCAGATCAATATGTCAGACGGGAGATTTCCTGCGATCCGTCGCTCGGAAGTTTACTAAGTTCAAAAGTTCACTCGACATAAGAAAGGAATGGATCAAGGCGACTGAAAGGAAAGTTGCTGCATCAACAAGAAGATTATTGGTCCAATATGAGACATGTTCAGAACACAAAAATAGGTCGGAAATATTAACAACTCCTTCCCCACTCAAACCTCGATCCATTCGGGGGCTAATGATGAAGTCATGTACCTAGGGTAGGGTCATAGGCCTATCTTAAGTACCCTTCCCAAGGACACCTTCAGAAGAAACTGCCTTCCAGTCGACCGAGAGGGACTTCACTCGACGGACTCGAAGGACTCGACCATGAAGACTCACTCGACCACCAGGAGATCAAGAGCCACTCTGCATCCAAACGGTCTGTAATTAAGTAGTCTTTATGGCATTTAGGACACTTTATGTAAGGCGTTACCAGTAACGCCTAGCCTTAATGTACTTTAAACCCTGCATAACTGAGGGCCAGAGAGGTCTGGCAGACACTATATAAGCCACCCCCCTCCTCGGTGTAAAGGGTTCGCACCCCTGTAATCCGTACACACATAATCCAGTTGACCGCCTCCGGGCTCCGAGACGTAGGGTTGTTACTTCCTCCGAGAAGGGCCTGAACTCGTACATCCCTTGTCTTTACAACTGCTCCATAGCTAGGATCTTGCCCCTCCATACCTACCCCCCATTCTACTGTCAGACTTAGAATCACGATTGATGGTTATCCTTTATGCATCTTATCTTGCTTTGATTGATGGTAGCATTTTAAGATGATCTCTCACTAATAATTAAGAAGTGTTCTCCCTGAGTATGCACCATTGCGAAAGTTCTTCATGCTGAGACACCATGTGATGATCGGGTGTGATAGGCTCTACGTTCAAATACAACGGGTGCAAAACAGTTGCACACGCGGAATACTCAGGTCATACTTGACGAGCCTAGCATATACAGATATGGCCTCGGAACACGGAGACCGAAAGGTCGAACGTGAATCATATAGTAGATATGATCAACATAGTGATGTTCAGCATTGAAACTACTCCATCTCACGTGATGATCGGACATGGTTTAGTTGATTTGGATCACGTGATCACTTAGATGACTAGAGAGATGTCTGTCTAAGTGGGAGTTCTTAAGTAATATGATTAATTGAACTTAAATTTATCATGAACTTAGTACCTGATAGTATTTTGCTTGTCTATGTTTGTTTGTAGATAGATGGCTCATGCTGTTGTTATGTTGAATTTTAATGCGTTCCTTGAGAAAGCAAAGTTGAAAGATGATGGTAGCAATTACACGGACTGGGTCGGTAACCTGAGGATTATCCTCATTGCTGCACAGAATTACGTCCTGGAAGCACCGCTGGGTGCCATGCCTGCTGCTGATGCAACTGACGACGTTAAGAACGTCTGGCAGAGCAAAGCTGATGACTACTCGATAGTTCAGTGTGCCATGCTTTACGGCTTAGAACCGGGTCTTCAACGACGTTTTGAACGTCATGGAGCATATGAGAACGTCAAGCAGACTGGACACTGGAAGTGGAACTGCCCCAAATATTTGGCGGATAAGAAGGATGGCAAAGTGAACAAAGGTATATGTGATATACATGTTATTGATGTGTACCTTACTAATGCTCGCAGTAGTACCTGGGTATTTGATACTAGTTATGTTGCTAATATTTGCAACTCGAAACAGGGACTACGGATTAAGCGAAGATTGGCTAAGGACGAGGTGACGATGCGCGTGGGAAATGGTTCCAAAGTCGATGTGATCGCGGTCGGCACGCTACCTCTACATCTACCATCGGGATTAGTTTTAGACCTAAATAATTGTTATTTGGTGCCAGCGTTGAGCATGAACATTATATCTGGATCTTGTTTGATGCGAGACGGTTATTCATTTAAATCAAAGAATAATGGTTGTTCTATTTATATGAGTAATATCTTTTATGGTCATGCACCCTTGAAGAGTGGTCTATTTTTATTGAATCTCGATAGTAGTGATACACATATTCATAGTGTTGAAACCAAAAGATGCAGAGTTGATAATGATAGTGCAACTTATTTGTGGCATTGCCGTTTAGGTCATATCGGTGTAAAGCGCATGAAGAAACTCCATACTGACGGACTTTTGGAATCACTTGGTACTTGCGAACCGTGCCTCATGGGCAAGATGACTAAAACGCCGTTCTCCGAAACTATGGAGCGAGCAACTGATTTGTTGGAAATCATACATACTGATGTTTGTGGTCCAATGAATGTTGAGGCTCGCGGTGGGTATCGTTATTTTCTCACCTTCACAGATGATTTGAGCAGATATGGGTATATCTACTTAATGAAACACAAGTCTGAAACATTTGAAAAATTCAAAGAATTTCAGAGTGAAGTGGAAAATCATCATAACAAGAAAATTAAATTTCTACGATCTGATCGTGGAGGAGAATATTTGAGTTACGAGTTTGGTCTACACTTGAAACAATGCGGAATAGTTTTGCAACTCACGCCACCCGGAACACCACAACGTAATGGTGTGTGCGAACGTCGTAATCGTACTTTACTAGATATGGTGCGATCTATGATGTCTCTTACTGATTTACCGCTATCGTTTTGGGGTTTTGCTTTAGAGACGGCCGCATTCACGTTAAATAGGGCACCATCAAAATCCGTTGAGACGACGCCTTACGAACTGTGGTTTGGCAAGAAACCAAAGTTGTCGTTTCTTAAAGTTTGGGGCTGCGATGCTTATGTGAAGAAACTTCAACCAGATAAGCTCGAACCCAAATCGGAGAAATGTGTCTTCATAGGATACCCAAAAGAAACTATTGGGTACACCTATCACAGATCTGAGGGCAAGATTTTCGTTGCTAAAATCGGATCCTTTCTAGAGAAGGAGTTTCTCTCGAAAGAAGTGAGTGGGAGGAAAGTAGAACTTGATGAGATAACTGTATCAACTCCCTTATTGGAAGGTAGTTCATCACGAGAACCAGTTCCCGTGACAACTACACCAATTAGTGAGGAAGCTAATGATATTGATCATGAAACTTCAGATCAAGTTTCTACTGAACCTCGTAGGTCTACCAGAGTAAGATCCGCACCAGAGTGGTACGGTAATCCTATTCTGGAAGTCATGTTACTTGACCATGATGAACCTACGAACTATGAGGAAGCGATGATGAGCCCAGATTCCGCAAGATGGCTGGAGGCCATGAAATCTGAGATAGGATCCATGTATGAAAACAAAGTATGGACTTTGGTTGACTTGCCCGATGATCGGCAAGCCATTGAGAATAAATGGATCTTCAAGAAGAAGACTGACGCTGATGGTAATGTTACTGTCTATAAAGCTCGACTTGTTGCGAAAGGTTTTCGACAAGTTCAAGGGGTTGACTATGATGAGACTTTCTCACCCGTAGCGATGCTTAAGTCTGTCCGAATCATGTTAGCTATTACTGCATTTCATGATTATGAAATTTGGCAAATGGATGTCAAAACTGCATGCTTGAATGGATTTCTGGAAGAAGAGTTGTATATGATGCAGCTAGAAGGTTTTGTTGATCCAAAAGGTGCTAACAAAGTATGCACGCTCCAGCGATCCATTTATGGACTGGTGCAAGCATCTCGGAGTTGGAATAAACACTTTGATAGTGTGATCAAAGCATATGGTTTTATACAGACTTTTGGAGAAGCCTGTATTTACAAGAAAGTGAGTGGGAGCTCTGTAGCATTTCTGATATTATATGTAGATGACATATTATTAATTGGAAATGATATAGAATTTCTGGATAGCATAAAGGGATACTTGAATAAAAGTTTTTCAATGAAAGACCTCGGTGAGGCTGCTTACATATTGGGCGTCAAGATTTATAGAGATAGATCAAGACGCTTAATAGGACTTTCACAAAGCACATACCTTGATAAAATTTTGAAAAAGTTCAAAATGGATCAGGCAAAGAAAGGGTTCTTGCCCGTGCTTCAAGGTGTGAAGTTGAGTCAGACTCAATGCCCGACCACAGCAGAAGATAGAGAGAAAATGAAAGATGTTCCCTATGCTTCAGCCATAGGCTCTATCATGTATGCAATCCTATGTACCAGACCTGACGTATGCTTAGCAATAAGCTTGGTAGGAAGGTACCAAAGTAATCCTGGAGTGGATCACTGGACAGCGGTCAAGAACATCCTGAAATACCTAAAAAGGACTAAGGATATGTTTCTCGTACATGGAGGTGACAAAGAGCTAGTCGTAAATGGTTACGTTGATGCAAGCTTTGACACTGATCCGGACGATTCTAAATCGCAAACCAGATACGTATTTTTATTAAACAGTGGAGCTGTAAGTTGGTGCAGTTCTAAACAAAGCATCGTGGCGGGATCTACATGTGAAGAGGAGTACATAGCTGCTTCGGAAGCAACAAATGAAGGAGTCTGGATGAAGGAGTTCATTTCCGATCTAGGTGTCATACCTAGTGCATCAGGACCAATGAAGATCTTCTGTGACAATACTGGTGCAATTGCCTTGGCAAAGGAATCCAGATTTCACAAGAGGACCAAGCACATCAAGAGACGCTTCAATTCCATTCGGGACCAAGTCCAAGTGGGAGACATAGAGATTTGCAAGATACATACGGATCTGAATGTTGCAGACCCGTTGACTAAGCCTCTCTCACGAGCAAAACATGATTAGCACCAAGACTCCATGGGTGTTAGAATCATTACTATGTAATCTAGATTATTAACTCTAGTGCAAGTGGGAGACTGAAGGAAATATGCCCTAGAGGCAATAATAAAGTTATTATTTATTTCCTCATATCATGATAAATGTTTATTATTCATGCTAGAATTGTATTAACCGGAAACATGATACATGTGTGAATACATAGACAAACATAACGTCACTAGTATGCCTCTACTTGACTAGCTCATTAATCAAAGATGGTTACGTTTCCTAACCATAGGCATGTGTTGTCATTTGATTAATGGGATCACATCATTAGGAGAATGATGTGATTGACATGACCCATTCCGTTAGCCTAGCACTTGATCGTTTAGTATATTGCTATTGCTTTCTTCATGACTACATGTTCCTGTAACTATGAGATTATGCAACTCCCGTTTACCAGAGGAACACTTTGGGTACTATCAAACATCACAACGTAATTGGGTGATTATAAAGGAGTACTACGGGTGTCTCCAAAGGTACATGTTGAGTTGGCATATTTCGAGATTAGGTTTTGTCACTCCGATTGTCAGAGAGGTATCTCTGGGCCCTCTTGGTAATGCACATCACTATAAGCCTTGCAAGCAATGTAGCTAATGAGTTAGTTATGGAATGATGCATTACGTAACGAGTAAAGAGACTTGCCGGTAACGAGATTGAACTAGGTATTGGATACCGACGATCAAATCTCGGGTAAGTAATATACCGATGACAAAGGGAACAACGTATGTTGTTATGCGGTTTGACCGATAAAGATCTTCGTAGAATATGTAGGAACCAATATGGGCATCCAGGTTCCACTATTGGTTATTGACCAAGAATAGTTCTAGGTCATGTCTACATAGTTCTCGAACCTGTAGGGTCCGCACGCTTAACGTTATGATGGCAGTTTTTTTATGAGTTTATAAGTTTTGATGTACCGAAGTTTGTTCGGAGTCCCGGATGTGATCACGGACATGGCGAGTAGTCTCGAAATGGTTGAGACATAAAGATTGATATATTGGACGACTATATTCAGACACCGGAAGTGTTCCGGGTGATTTCGGAGAAAACCGGAGTGCCGGAGGGGTTACCGGAACCCCCCGGGGAAGTATTGGGCCTTAGTGGGCCTGAGGGGAGAGAGAGGGCAGCAGCCCAGGAGGTGGCGCGCCCCCTCCCATGGGGAGTCCGAAGTGGACTAGGGGAGGGGGGCGCGGCCCCTCTTTCCCTCTCCCTCTCCCTCTCTTTCCTTCCCCCTTCCTCCTTCCTAGTTGGACTAGGAAAGGGGAGTCCTACTCCCACTAGGAGGAGGACTCCCCCCTCCTTGGCGCGCCCCTAGGGCCGGCCGGCCTCCACCCTTGCTCCTTTATATACGGGGGCGGGGGGGCACCCTAGAGACAGACAAGTTGATCTACGGATCGTTCCTCAGCCGTGTGCAGTGCCCCCCTCCACCATATTCCACCTCAATCATATCGTCGCGGAGTTTAGGCGAAGCCCTGCACCGGTAGAGCATCATCATCGTCACCACGCCGTCGTGCTGACGGAACTCATCCCCGAAGCTTTGCTGGATCGGAGCACGGGGATCGTCATCGAGCTGAACGTGTGCTGAAGTCGGAGGTGCCATACGTTCGGTACTTGGATCGGTCGGATCGTGAAGACGTACGACTACATCAACCGCGTTGTCATAACGCTTCCGCTTTCGGTCTACGAGGGTACGTGGACACACTCTCCCCTCTCGTTGCTATGCCATCACCATGATCTTGCGTGTGCGTAGAATTTTTTTTGAAATTACTACGTTCCCCAACAACCCTGCCTTGAACTCTCCGCCTCCTCATTTGCTAGCCTGACGAGGCCGTGCCTGAGGAAGCTCCTTGTCGTCCGCCCCGCGAGGCTTGGCCCCTCACGAGTGTCTTGAGCTTGCGTTGATGAAGATGGGTTGTGCTGGGCCAACCTTGAGCCACGCCGCAGGCCGCAGGCAGGCAAGTCTGGGGACCCCCGTTCCCAGAATGCCGACAGTAGCCCCCGGGCCCACAGCGCGCCCGAACTTGGCTGAGCGGTGAGGCGAAAGGGCAAGTGCGAAGCGTCGCGGGCCCTAACAGCCTGCGGCCTTGGGCGCCGTGTGGCGGTTGATTGGACGCGAGCGCCTCTGCAACCGCGCGAGTTGATAAAAGAGCGGCATCTCCCTTGCCTCCTTTACTTCCTCCAGTTGTTGCTCAGATCCCCTTTCTTGCGCCTCTCCTCCCTGCTTCCAAAATCTTTAGATCTACTCCGCCTGCGTGCCCTAGCCAGTCATGGCGCCTCGCCAAGCCCCGGACGGAGCTTGGTACTCACCTGCCTTGGACCCGCCAAATGTGTCAGGGGCGAGCCTTGCCCTGGTGCGCCAGATGGCGGAGGCGCAGGGCATCGATGGGACGAAGGCGTTCAAGGCCGGCTCTACCGTCCCTGAAGGTCGAGGGAGCACCTTCTATACGCTCTTCGTGAGCGCCATCATTGTCGGTCTGGTGCCTCCCTTTTCCGAGTTCTTCTTCTCTGTCCTCTGCCACTACAATATTCAAGCTCTGCACCTCCATCCCAACTCCGTCCTTCTTCTGGCAATCTTCGCCTACTATTGTGAGTCTCACGTAGGGGTGAAGCCCTCGGTGGCCTTGCTACGCCACTACTTCTCCCTCTGAACCTCCCGTGGTTCCGCCTCCGCGTGCGCGAGCTTCATCGCGTACGGCGGCTCCATCGCCATTTCAAACCCCGAGAAGAGGATTGAGGGCTTCAGGAGCAAGTGGGTCTTGGTGGATGCTGGGCGCATCCATCCTCGGCTGATCCTGCCCACGGAGCACCCCGCGAGCTCCGACGACTGGTCCCGAGTGGAGCTTCTGGATCCCTGCGCGAAGCTGGTGTTGGAGAAGATGGACGCAGATCTGAGGCCGGCCAACGTGGCGGCGGCAAAGCTGACCGGTGCGTCGCTGCTGAGGGAGTTCCTGGAGCATCAACTGGCTCCGCTCCGTTAGTACTCGCTTCCGATGTGGAGACCTCACTCAAGCCCCGTGGTCTTGGCCGACGAGGATCTGGCGGCGGTCCTCCAGTCCTTGGTTGGGGGCGACGTGGCGAGGCTGGAGGGCGCTCCTACGCCCCTGTTCCTTCGCGAGGATTGGGAGCAGGTAGTGGGGTCCATGCCTGTCTTCAACGGGGACGGGCCCATGCCCGTGGAGGCTCCAGAGGACCTGGTGGACGTGTCCTCCAACGACTCCAGCGAACAGAAGGAAGAAGGGGAGCAGGAAGAGGGGGTTGACTCGGAGGCGGAGTCAAGAGCTCCTCCCCTTCGGCGCAGGTCCCGCACTCTCCGCCTCCCTCAGAGTGACGACGACGAGGATGAGGGTGAGCAGGGCGGCGGGAGCCTGCCTCCGATCCCGAAGAAGGACCGGACTGGGTTGGTCCCCCGCGGGTCTGCCCCGGCCCCGGGGCGATCCGCAGGCGCGCCTCCTGCTCCCGAGCCCTTTGAGGCTGACCCTTGCAGCCAGCTCACGGGCTTTAAGTATGGCCGGAGGCTGCTCGAGTCCACCAGCGATGACCTGTAAGTGCCTGCTTCCCGTCTTGATTATTGTTCTGTCGACGAGTCCTGATGCCCATATCCTTCGGCCAGGCTGGCGCCCGCGGCAAAGAAGCCGAAGGGAGCTCTTGAGGTCCCATCCGTGGCAGTGCCTCTGCCCGAGAAGGAAGGTGATCGTGACGCGCAGGCCTCTCCTGCCCGGGCGTCCTCGCGAGGCCAGGCTGAGCCCGCTGGGGCGAGCTCAGCCCCCTTGACCCAGGCGACTCCCGAGGTGCCCTTGCTTGACGCTGCCCCCACTGCCGTCATGGCGCCGCTGGTTCCGCCTCAAAGCACAGTGGTCACACAGCCGTCTTCTCCTCCTACTCCACCGACTGCTGCTTCTCCGAATACTATTCTGGATCGCGCCATTGCCGGACTGGACCGTCTCGGCAGGATCTTCCGGGCGCCGACCCCCGTCTGGTGGCCGGGTGCTTGGAGCTGGCTTCTGGCTGGATTCGCTCTGATGCTTCGATACGGGCGGCGCTGGTCCAGGCCTTGACGGCTTGCGACAAGGAGAAACAGGCCATCCATGAGGCGAAGGTTTCCCGTGATGCTTCCCTGGGGGAGGCTGCTAGCATCCAAGGTCATTGTGACACGCTGGAGAGCGAGCTGAAGGGCCTACAGAACCAGCTTGCCGAGGAGGCCCGCCTCCGCCAAGAGCAGGAGGAAAGCATGAAGGTTCGCGAGGCGGCCGTCAAGGACCTGGAGGCCAAGCTCAAGAGGCGCCGTGGCCGCCTAGGCATGCTGGAGCAAGAGCTGGAGGCGAGGAAGGTTGAGCTGGACGGCAAGGCCTGGGTTCTCGCCGAGGATCGCGTGGCCTTTGCGGATATGGAAGAGAAGGCTCGCACTTCACTGAAGACGCTTTATGACAGCGGCTTTGAGAGCCCGCTGGCCGGCGAGGAGGATGGCCCCGCCAAGCTGCTTCCTTTCCTGGTTCGCGCCCTTCACGACGTCACCCTTGGCCTTGGCCCTACGGCTGAGGCCGAGGCACGCGTCTTGTCTTCTGTAGCACTGACGCGGGTCTTCACCCACATCTATCTTCGTGACCCCAACATCGACCTCGACAGCTTGCTGGAGCCAATGAGCGGCGAGCGTGCCGCTACCGCTGCTGAGGCCGTGAAGGGTCGCGCGGAGGCTCTGCTGGGGAAGTTCCGGGCCTTCAGTACCAGGCCGAAGCGGAGCGTTGCTAGCCCAGCTGATCCACAAGGCGAACCTACTCCACGCGGCTCCCCCGCCGGCAAGTGACTCTGTCGTGGCTCCCGACCTGTTTTTAATTCCTGCGCATGTACCATGCATCGGAGAGGCGTTAAAACTTATGTTTGGTGCTGTGGTAACAGCATGGACTGTAATATTTGCTTTTGAATTCCCTGAAATTCGCATTATTCCTTCCTACTTGCTTGTGTTCTACGCCGGCAGAGCCCGGCCCCGCGCATACCTCAGCCGCCATTGGCCCCGACCGGAAACTAGGACGGGACCAAGGAGTGAGGGGCTATGTGACAAGTTAGGCTCCTGAGTCGCGATGCTCAGGAGTCCCCCTTGGTGCTCGAACAGCAAGTAGGGAGGCGAGGTGTGGGTGGATCTGCCATTCTACATCTGCAGGGCCCGGCCCCGTGCATACCTCCACCGCTGTTAGCCTTTCGGAACTAAGGAGTGAGGGGCTACGTGACCAGTTAGGCTCCTTAGTCGCGATGCTCAGGAGTCCCCCTTGACGCTCAAACAGCCTTCGTACCTTGGCTCCGCTCGGGGAGGGACGTGCGACGAACCAGGCCTGGGGGGGCCTGGCCAGGTGGCGTGCGTCTGGGCGTGACCCAGGCGCAGCCCCCGTGCCCAGCCCCTTCGTGCGGCACTTCTGAGGGGAGGCGTTGCGACAAGGCCAGACACTGAGCTCCGGGCTCCCTGAGGTTGATGCGGCCCGGAGGCCACCCTCAGTTGTTTATCACCAGCGCGGAGCATAGCGCTTCCGTATGCGTACGGGCATAGCCGCTCCTCGGCAGTGTCATCAGCCAGCACGGAGCATGGTGCTTCCACTGGTACGTGGGAGGGGGCCCCCCTTCGAGAGGAGCCCCCGGGGCGTATACAACCCCACCCTGACACGTGGCTGGCACGGTAGGGCTTGACGAGGTGTATCTGGGCACCCGTGAGCCAGCGCGGGACTCACGGGGCCCTACCTCAAGGCGGGTTGCGCCTGGCTCTGGGCCTTATCTTGGAGTGTGTTCCTGCAAATTTGTCCAGATGCCGGTGCTCTACGTCTTCGGGTCCCGGCTCTCGGGCTGGTCTCAGCCGTCGCTGGCATGCCAGGTCGAGATGCCATGGACAAGACCAGAGGGTGAGGGCCAGGGAGCCGGTAGGAGCCCTGAGTCGCGATGCTCAGGCACCCCCCTTTAACGCGCAAGCTGGGTTAGATGACGAGACTCTACGTCCTCGGGTCCCGTCTCTCAGGC
>NC_057807.1:285538205-285551861 GCF_018294505.1 Triticum aestivum
AACGCGCAAGCTGGGTTAGATGACGAAACTCTACGTCCTCGGGTCCCGGCTCTCGGGCTGATCTCAGCCGTCGCTGGCATGCCAGGTCGCGATGCCATGGACAAGACCAGAGGGTGAGGGCCGGAAAGCCGGTAGGAGCCCTGAGTCGCGATGCTCAGGCACCCCCCCTTTAACGTGCAAGATTCCGACACCCAGGAGAAAAAGGCACCAAATAACAAGAATGGTGGATCGAAAGCATAGTCCTAAGATAAACACAAAAAGGATACATGCCGCTGGGACAGGCCCGAGCGGCTTGGGGATGATGCAGCCCGAGGGGTGCCCCCAATAAGATAAGCTAAGGACATGAAATAAAAGGGATACATGCCGCACGGACGGACCCACACGGCCTGGGAATAATGCGGCCCTGAAGGCGCTCCCAGCCAGAAACGAAACTTAAAAGATGTCACCTGATGATGTTGGGGACGAAGGGGTGTTGGTGTAGCAGACTCGGTGGGCTGCGGGAGCCGACCCTCATGAGCCCCCAGGCCCAGGGGCCTCTGGAGGCTCCGGAGGCGTTGGCGGCTCCTCGCAGGCCATCTCCATCTCCACCAGGGCTGCGGCACGCCTGACCTCTTGAGCCTCCATGATGGCCCTCATGAGACGCTGGTGCGCAGCAGCCGCGTTCGGCAGGCCGTAAGGCATGCGCACGTAGCTGTGGGGCGGACCCTCGCAATGTTCCACTCTCGAGGGCCAGAGGCGCTCTTGAGACGCGGCTCGGTTGAGCCCTGGTATGTCGATGCAGACGCGCAGCCCACCATCCTCGCCTGGATGAGGGGCCACAGCGGGTAGGCGGAGGCTGCCTCTCATGACCCTTGACTCCTGTAACTCCTGAATGGCCTTGCTGACGAACTCCTGAGGGTTTGGCCCTCCTTGCCTTGCTCCTTCTTGAGGGAAACGTGCCTCGAAGCATGCCTCCACGTGGTGCCCAAGCGCCTCCCTCGTGACCTTGGTGAGGTCGGCGGCCCTCCAGGGGAGAGCCCCCAAGCCCTACCTAAGGAGGGCGCCGGGCGTGCTTCCCTACGCGATGGAAGGAGGCTCCTCCTGGCCAGGCGTGGGCCCTGAGGGGCCTGCCTCCTGAGGGGCCGGGCCGGTTGATGTCTTCTTCTTCTTGGGTGCGGCCTCGGGAGGCCTCTTGCTGCTGCGGTCTGGGTCTTCCAGTGATGCAGCCTGAAAGGCTCGCTCCAGGGAGCACACTGCGTCCCTCTCTTCGCAGGGCACTGTGATGACCCCGCCGCTTCCTGGCATCTTGATGACGTTGTAGCCGTGGTGGGTTACGGCCATGAACTTGGCCAGCACCGGGTACCCGAGGATGGCGTTGTACGGCAGGCGAATGTGGGCGATGTCGAAGTCGATGAGCTCGGTGCGGTAGTTGTCGCGAGCTCCGAAGGTGACAGGAAGGTGGACCTGCCCTATCGGGACCGTGGAGCCGTCTGTGACCTCGGAGAAGGGCTTGGTTGGCTGAAGCTGACTGTAGGGCACTTGAAGATTGTTGAATGTTTCCACGGACAGGACGTTGAGCCCTGCCCCGCCGTCGATGAGGGTTCTGGTGACTAGCACGTTGCTAATGATTGGGGAACAAAGCATCGGGAGGACTCCGGCTGTGGCCGCGCACTTGAGCTGATCCGCTGAGCTGAACGTGATGGCGCATGCCGACCACCTGAGAGGGCGCGTGGCCTCGAGCTTGGGGAGGACTGCATTCACTTCGCGGGCGAACTGCTTGAAGATGCGCTTAGAGGTTGGGGCTTGAGCTCCGCCCAGGATGCAGGCGATTGCACGTGGTTCCTGGAAACCCCCAGCCCCCTCGTCCTGATGACGGTCTTCATTTATCCTTGGCTGTGGCGGCAGCGGAGGGAGGCCTGCATTCCCTTGCGGGCGATCCTCGCGAGGCTGATCCCTCCAGCCTCCCTCGCAACGCGGGTCCTGCCAGCGGTCCTCGCGAGGTTGGTCGCGCCACCCTTGGCGCGGGCCGTGGTCTTCCCAGCATCCTGCATTCCTTCCTCCTCCTCGGCCGTAGCCTCGGTCGCTGCGATCGGGACGTCTGCTGACCCTTCCTTCACGCACGGCCTAGAGCTCTTGGCATTCATTCGTGTTGTGAGTGTGGAGGTCGTGGTACACGCAGTACCGACTGCCCTTGGAGGATTCGGGCTGATCTCTGCCCCGCTTGGTGTCTGGCTCGGCCGCGAGCACGGCAGCCCCCTTGCGCTTCACATCCTTGGCCTTGGGCTTCTTCTCTTCAGGGTCCGCCGTAGGCAGCTCGAGGAGGGAGAGGCGCCCCTCCTCAGCCCTGGCGCACTTGGTCGCCAAGTTGAACAGCTCCAAGGAGGTGCACAGATCTTCATGCATCGCCAGCTCCTCCTTCATCTTGACGTCGCGCACACCATCGAGAAGGCAGAGATGATGGCCTCCTCCATTACCCTGGCGATCTTGAGGCGCGCGTTGTTGAAGCGCTGGATGTACTTCTGCAGGGTTTCCCCTAGCTGCTGCTTGATACGGCGCATGTCGCTCACGGCGGGTGGCCGGTCGCGAGTACCCTGGAAGTTGGCGATGAAGCGGGTGCGCATCTCGTCCCAGGAAGAGATCGTGCCTGGGGCCAGATTCAGGAGCCAGGTGCAGGCTCCGTCCTTGAGCGCCATGGGAAACCAGTTCGCCATGACCTTTTTGTCTCCATTGGCAGCCTCGATGCCCAACTCGTAGAGTTGGAGGAACTCCGTAGGGTCAGCCGTGCCGTCGTAGCGAGGGGGCAGGTCTGGCTTGAACTTGCCGGGCCACACGACGCTGCGCAGCTCGGAGGTGAAGGCGCGGCAGCCCACCGTGGCCACGGGGGGCCTTGGGCGACGGAGAGCTTGGTCCTGCGGGTCTCCATGCGCCGCGGCTGGGGGCAGCGCAGGGTCTTGACGTGCTGGAGCAGGGAGCGCTCGGGCAGCTTCTCGTGGGCGAGGGACTTCTTGGCAGCTCTGCTCTTGCCACGCTGGTGCCTGGCGGAGCGGGTTCCTCCCAGGGGCCGCGCGCCTTGGGGCCAGGGCGCCTTCTTGAGGAGGAGGCGGCTGAGGCGCCCCAGGAGCTTCGTCGCTCGCGCAGGGCGGGGTGCGGTGCAGCGAGAAGGATGGTGCGGGGGCGCCTCCGGCGGCGCGGACGAGCTCCGCGACTCGGTCGAGCCATTCTTCGTAGACGTCGTCGACGGGGTGGTAGCGCAGGAGCTCGTTTGCCATGATGAGCGCAGCTCGGGCCTCCATGGCCGCGCGGGGCGCGCGTGACGAAGAACCAGCGGGGGTGAGCAACGGCATGGCGGTGCGGCCGTCCCGCCTCATGGACAGATGCCGGGACGATGCTTGCTGCTCGTTCCCCGCCGGGCCGGTGGCGGAGTTGACAGCAGGTGACGGGGAACGACGAGGGCGCCCGCTGACGGGAGCCGTCTAGGCGACATGGGAGGCGAGGGCGGCTCGGCGCTCGGCGCGAGCCCGACGAGCGTCAGACATGGTTGCGGTGGTCGGGGAAGAACAAGACGGCGGAAGGCAAATTCCGGCGCACCCCTACGAGGTGCGCCAAATGTCAGATTTTGGGTTCCGGCAGACCCTTGAGGTTCGAACACTGGGGTGCGCGCGGAGATTCAACCCTCTGTCGGCTCGCTCCTCGCCTAATCACTAAGATCTTGACTACCAAACTGAACAACACAAGAGACACAAGATTTATACTGGTTCAGGCCACCATTGTGGTGTAATACCCTACTCCAGTGTGTGTGGTGTGGTGGATTGCCTCTTGGGCTTGATGATGAACAATACAAAGGGAGAACAGCCTCGCGAGGGTCTGTTCTTGGCTGGCGCAATGAACTGCTAGGGGGAGTTCAGTCGCCTCTCTCTCTCCTTCCGTGTCTTTCTATCCTTGTTCTCTCGATGCCCTACCCTGTGGGTGGCTAGTCCTATTTATAGGCAAAGGCCCTGGGCCTCTTCCCAAATATTGAGCGGGAAGGGCGCCAACAATTGGCCATTTTGAAGGGGAACAACGGGTACACTTATCCTGACTAAAGTTGGTCCTCGCCTGTTAAAGGCTCTGGTGATGACGCCGGCTTGGGCTCCACAACAACTTCCTTCCGGCCGTTGGGCTGGTCTTGGTCTTGTTGCACCGAAATGGATGCCTTTGCTTGATGCTCTCGCATGCACTTGCTCCCTTTGCACCAAAGAGGAAAGGAGGACACTATGCGGGCTGGCGCCCGACTGGCACCCTTGGTCGTCATGGCTTGTGTCATGGGCACCTCGGGAGGTACCCTGCCTTGAACTCTCCGCCTCCTCATGAGCCAGCCTGACGAGGCCATGCCTGAGGAAGCTACTTGTCGTCCGCCCCGCGAGGCTTGGCCCCTCGCGAGGGTCTTGAGCTTGCGTTGATAAAGATGGGCTATGTTGGGCCTCCCTTGAGCCACGCCGCAGGCCGCAGGCAGGCAAGTCTGTGGACCCCCGTTCCCAAAACGCCGACAACATCCTATCTGCAAGATTTCATAAATAATGCAGTAACTGCTAATATAATTCCAACAGACTCTTAGCATCGCTATGAGTGGGAAAGTCTCATCGCAGTCAACTCCTTGAACTTGTCGGAAAACATCTTAACGACAAGTCGAGCTTTCTTAATGGTGATACTTACCATCATTATCCGCCTTCCCTTTTAAAATCCATATGTACCCAACTGCCTTACGACCATCAAGTAGTTCTTCCAAAGTCTATACTTTGTTTTCATACATGGATCCTCTCTCGGATTTTACGGCCTCGAGCCATTCGTCGGAATCCGGGCCCGCCATCACTTCTCCATAGCTCGTAGGTTCATTGTTGTCTAGCAACATGACCTCTAATACAGGATTACGTACCACTCTGAAGCAGTACGCATCCTTGTCGACCTACAAGGTTTGGTAGTGACTTGATCTGAAGTTTCATGATCACTATCATCAGCTTCCACTTCAATTGGTGTAGGTGCCATAGGAACAACTTCTTGTGCCCTGCTACACACTAGTTGAAGTGATGGTTCAATAACCTCATCAAGTCTCCACCATCCTCCCACTCAATTCTTTCAAGAGAAACTTTTCCTCGAGAAAGGACCCATTTCTGGAAACAATCACTTTTGCTTCCGGATCTGAACAAGGAGGTATACCCAACTATTTTTGAGTGTCCTATGAAGATGCATTTTATCTGCTTTGGGTTCGAGCTTTTCAGGCAAAACTTTTCACATAAGCGTCACAGCCCCAAACTTTTAAGAAATGACAGCTTAGGTTTCTCTAAACCATAGTTCATACAGTGTCATCTCAACCGAATTATGTGGTGCCCTATTTAAAGTGAATGCGGTTGTCTCTAATGCCTAACCCATAAACTATAGTGGTAATTCGATAAGAGACAGCATGGTATGCACCATATCCAATAGGGTGCATTTATGATGTTCAGACACACCATCACACTATGGTGTTCCAGGCGGTATTAGTTATGAAACAATTTCCACAAGGTCTTAATTTTGTACCAAACTCGTAACTCAAATATTCATCTCTATGATCATATCATAGACATTTTATCCTCTTGCCATGATGATCTTCAACTTCACTCTGAAATTGCTTGAACCTTTCAATAATTCAGACTCGTGTTTCATCAAGTAAATATACTTAGAATCTACTCAAATCATCTGTGAAGTAAGAGCATAACGATATTCACTGCGTGCCTCAGCACTCATTGGATTGCACATACCAAATGTATTACTACCAACAAGTTGCTCTCTTGTTTCATCTCACTGAAAAACGAGGCCTTTCAGTCATCTTGCCCATGTGGTATGATTTGCATGTCTCAAGTGATTCAAAATCAAGTGAGTCCAAACGATCCATCTGCATGGAGTTTCTTCATGCATATATACCAATAGACATGGTTCGCATGTCTCAATCTTTTAAAAAATGAGTGAGTCCAAAGGTCCATCAACATGGAGCTTCTTCATGCGTTTTATACCATCATGACTCAAATGGCAGTGCCACAAGTATGTGGTACTATCATTACTATCTTATATCTTTTGGCATGAACATGTGTATCACTATGATCTAGATTCAATAAACCATTCATTTTAGGTGCAAGACCGTTGAAGGTATTATTCAAATAAATAGAGTAACCATTATTCTCCTTAAATGAATAATCGTATTGCGATAAACATAATCTAATCATGTCTATGCTCAACACAAACACCAAATAACAATTATTTAGGTTTAACACCAATCTCGATGGTAGAGGGAGTATGTGATGCTTGATCACATCAACCTTGGAAACACTTCCAACACACATCGTCATCTCACCTTTAGCTAGTCTCCGTTTATTCCGTAGCTCTTTTATTTCGAGTTACTAATACTTAGCAACCGAACCGGTATCTTAATACCCTAGTGCTACTAGGAGTACTAGTAAAGTACACATTTAATATAATGTATATCCAATATACTTCTGTCAACCTTGCCAGCCTTCTCATCTACCAAGTATCTAGGGTAGTTCTGCTTTAGTGACTGTTCCCTCATTACAGAAGCACTTAGTCTCGGGTTTGGGTTCAACCTTGGGTTTCTTCACTAGAGCAGCAACTGATTTGCTGTTTCATGAAGTATCCCTTCTTGCCCTTGCCCTTCTTGAAACTAGTGGTTTTACTAACCATCAACAATTGATGCTCCTACTCGATTTCTACTTTCGCGGTGTCAAACATCGCGAATTGCTCAAGGATCGTCATGTCTATCCCTAATATGTTATATTTCATCACGAAGCTCTAATAGCTTGATGGCAGTGACTATGGAGAACCGTCACTATCTCATCTGGAAGATTAACTCCCACTCGATTCAAGTGATTGTAGTACTCAGAGAATCTGAGCACATGCTCAATGATTGAGCTTTTCTCCCTTAGTTTGCATGTTAAGAAACTTTTCGGAGGTCTCATACCTCTTGACGTGGGCACGAGCCTGAAATCCCAATTTCAGCTCTTGGAACATCTCATATGTTCTACGACGTTTCAAAAATGTCTTAGGTGCCTCAATTCTAAATCGTTTAACATTACGCACTGAACTATCACGTAGTCATCAAAACGTGTATGTCAGATGTTCGCAACATCCACAAACGACGATCGAGGTTCAGCATGCCGAGCGGTGCATTAAGGACATAAGCCTTATGTGCAGCAATGAGGACAATCCTCAATATACGGACCCAGTCCACATAATTGCTAATGTCAACTTTCAACTAAATTTTCTCTAGGAACATATCTTAAACAGTAGAACTAAAGCGTAAGCTACGACATAATTTGCAAAGACCTTTTGACTATGTTCATGATAATTAAGTTCATCTGGTTATTTAATGAACTCCCACTTAGATAGACATCCCTCTAGTCATCTAAGTGATACATGATCCGAGTCAACTAGGTCGTGTCCGAACATCACGTGAGACGGACTAGTCATCATCGGTGAACATCTTCATGTTGATCGTTTCTGCTATATGACTCATGTTCGACCTTTCGGTCTCTTGTGTTCCGAGGCCATGTCTGTACATGCTAGGCTCGTCAAGTCAACCTAAGGGTTTTTCATGTGTAAATCTGGCTTACACCCGTTGTATGCGAACGTTAGAATCTATCACACCCGATCATCACGTGGTGTCCATCTTATGAGGGATCATCTTATTTATGCTACCGTCACTCTAAGCAAATAAGATGCAAAAACATGATAAACATCTCATGCAATCAAATAGTGACATGATATGGCCAATATCATTTTGCTCCTTTTGATCTCCATCTTCGGGGCACCATGATCATCATCGTCACCGGCATGACACCATGATCTCCATCATCATGATTTCCATCATCGTGTCTTCATGAAGTTGTCTTGCCAACTATTACTTCTACTACTATGGCTAACGGTTTAGCAATAAAGTAAAGTAATTACATGGCGTTTATTAAATGACACGCAGGTCATACAATAGATTAAGACAACTCCTATGGCTCCTGCCGGTTGTCATACTCATCGACATGCAAGTCGTGATTCCTATTACAAGAACATGATCAATCTCATACATCACATATATTTCATTCATCACATCCGAAACCCCCACTATATATAGGAGGAGGGGACGAGGGTGCGCCCCCTCTAGGGTTCCCACCCCTAGGGGGCTGTGAGGGAATCCTGGATAAGGGGGTATCCGGACAGCCGGACTATATAGTTCGGCCGGACTGTTGGACCGTGAAGATACAAGACTCAAGACTTCGTCTCGTGTCCGGATGGGACTATCCTTTGCGTGGAAGACAAGCTTGGCGATCCGGATGTTAGATATCCTTCTTTGTAACTGACTCTGTATAACTGTAGCCTCCTTCGGTGTCTATATAAACCGAAGGGTTTAGTCCATATGACAAGGACAATCATAATCATAGGCTAGCTTCTAGGGTTTAGCCTCTACGATCTCGTGGTAGATCAACTCTTGTAATACTCATATCATCAAGATCAGTCAAGCAGGAAGTAGGGTATTACCTCCATTGAGAGGGCCCAAACCTGGTAAAACATCGTGTCCCCTGCCTCCTGTTACCATTAGCCTTAGACGCACAGTTCGGGACCCCCCACACGAGATCCGCCGGTTTTGACACCGACATTGGTGCTTTCATTGAGAGTTCCTCTGTGTCATCGCAGCAAGGCTCGATGGCTCCTTCAATCATCAACAACAACGCGGTCCAGGGTGAGACTTTTCTTCCCGGACAGATCTTCGTGTTCGGCGGCTTTGCACTGCGGCCAATTCGCTTGGCCATCTGGAGCAGATCGACAGCTACGCCCCTGGCCATCAGGTCAGGTTCAGAAATTTGAACTACACGGTCGATATCTATGGAGACTTCGTCTTTGATGGACTCGGGCCTACGCCAGGAGCGCCGAACAGTCACGACGAGCACGGCTTAGACCTTGTGTCAGACAATATTCGGGATATCGCACCTGCAATAGCTCCGGGGCAGATCGCGTCGTCCGAGGATGGGTGGATGGACCCCGCCCCAGAGGCCGCGTACTCATCGGCGGTAGAGCCGAACACAAACTCCATCCCTATTGAATCCTGTGTCACCAGACCCCCGAACTTGTGTCCGGTTGTAGGTTCCAGACCGCGCGCACCAGAGCCCACCGAATCCGGTTGGGCTCCGGTAATGGAGTTCACCGCTGCAGATATCTTTCAACACTCGCCCTTCGACGACATGCTGAATTCATTAAGGTCTCTCTCTTTGTCAGGAGACTCTTGGCCGAACTATGTCCGGCTCGAGTGGGAGGCAGGCGACGAGGAAATTCGTTACCCACCCACCACCCACTTCATTGCCACTGTCGACAATTTGACCGACGTGCTCGACTTTGACTCCGAGGACATCGACGGTGTAGACGACGATGCAGGAGAAGAACAGGAACCACCGCCCACGGGGCGCTGGACAGCCACCCCCTCGTATGATATATATATATATGGTGGACACTCCCAGAGAAACCAATGGTGATGAGGCAACAGAGGATAACCCCTTACGTAAGAAACCAAAGCATGGGGGTCATCGGCGCCGCTCCAAACCCCGCCACAACAATACCGGCACAGGAGACGAAAACAATCCGGATGGTGCCGAAGATGAATACAATCCCGATCAGCCTGCCTTCGAGCAGGCCGAATAGGAAGATGGGCAGGTCAGCCGAGATGAACAGGCAACAGACGGATACTTGGAGGAGGACAACTACATGCCCCCCTCCGAAGACGAGGTGAGCCTCGGCGATGATGAATTCGGCGTGCCTGAGGATCCCATAGAGCAGGAGCGCTTCAAGCGCCGGCTTATGGCAACTACAAGAAGACTGAAAAAGAAGCAGCAGCAGCTCCAAGCTGATCAAGATCTGCTCACAGGCAGATGGACAGAGGTCCTGGCAGCCGAGGAATACGAACTCGAGCGCCCCACCAAAGGGTACGCAAAACACAAGTTGCTACCTCAACTCGAGGAGGAGGTCCCAAAGCCCACGCCCCGACACCAATACATCACGGTCCGGGGAAATACGCAGGAAATGCGAGGCAACATCCATAAACCTCGACACAACAAACATAAGCATCACAAAAATAATGATGACGCCCAAGACACGGCAGTCGATGCCGGATTCCGCGGCTCCCAGTCCGGTCAGCGGAAAGAGAACAATACAGGCATCCGGCCCGGGCAGCATACTCGACCAACCATGTCAAATTCATGGTACCCCTGGAATGGCAGCCAACCATACCAACAGAGAATGTCGGATCTTCAAAACAAACCAGCCGGTCGCGCGCCGGAAACATTAAAGAAGGGGTCTCAAAGCTATGAAGATAACAAGGAGCCCAGACCATCAAACATTATGAGGCAAAATTCTCCGCAAACCAACAAGGGAACGAACGTGTACTCCTCGGGATGCCGAGTCAACAATACAAGTCACCCCACGGTGCAAAAATACAGCCGATCATCTCCAATAACACAGACCGTCCAGCGAATTTCAACCATGGAAATTCAATTGCACTTACCATCGACCCAATAATTGGTTCCACCTCGCACGAGCCCCTGTTGGCATGAACAGCAGCCTAAACTTGCTGCTCCAGGACACAGTGCACCAGATAGGTATTGATCGCTCGAGGAACAAACCCACTAAAAACATCTTCTTAAGATGTCGTTCCAGGTGTAAAGGCCAAGTTTCACAGGCCCACCACTCTGGAGGTTGTCTTCGGATCACCAAACAAACACCATACCGAAGAGTAAGTCTTCGGCATTGTCCCCTTATACAGCAACTATTATATACTACGGGGATGAACCACATTGGCTCGATTCAACGCGGTACCACACCATGCCAAACCCATGTGACATAGTCGCAATTATGGGCAAGGCCGAACCCCACCCCGACACGGGAAAGTATACCGTCGCTACGATAGCGAGTTGTGCCTTTCTATCGAACCTCGATTCGACAGCCAACCCCCCGGACATCAAAAAAGTAGTCCGAGCTACTTTCCGGCATGATAGCCCGGCTCGACCAGGCTCCAATCAAGCACTCCGGCATAAGCTGGGGAAGGGCCCCGCGGTTCAACCACCCTATGACACGCAAATGCCTCTAAGCATTTTTCTTTACAGGCTCAGTTTTGCGCAGAACAGGACTGGCGACATGGAATCAGCTCGGACGCACAAAGAGGGAATACACAAGTATTCCCCAAGAAGACAGTCCGGATACACTTCGGATCCGCACACAACTTCCTCCTGTCCGGTCGCAACAGGTTCGGCCAGCATACTTCCTTTCATAACATAAACCGTACTCATACGCATAGACGTGTCACTCCACTACAACATGTAGAACTGTATGACACTTACCGGCCGTCATTCCTCATTAATGCCTTTTTCGTCATAACGGCACCCGCACATAGTGTCATGCCCCATTATGCTAGGGGGTTCATTGTACTCATAATATGGCAACAAAGTCCGACCACCTTCTCGGTCGCTCGGCACCCCGAACTTATAGCACTATATGCATCAGCTCTGAATCATGTCTTGGGTCATTAGTTGGGTTTGCCCGGCCCCATGTTTTGGTACCTTACGTTCCGCTCCATCGGCTAAGGTAGCGCTGGGAGAACTACTGCGATTGTGTCCGGTTCTTCCGGACGAGCACTGAGGGAGTCCTGGATAAGGGGGTATTGTAGTGACCCGACCTCAGATGGTCAAGTCTCTATGCTCAGGTGTCATCCCTGGATCAGTAATGCTGACACCACATAGTACTTCGAAGGATTTATAACAGAGTAGCAATCACACACTTATAACATCGATGTCCCAAAAGAGGACTTATTACAATAAATATGGCTTAAGGCCATCTAATAATGATAACAGCAGAAGACTTGGAAGATAAGTGAGTCCATCAACTCCAACGGCATCACTGAGTATAGAACCACGACCTAAAAGCACCTTACTCGTCGTCTGAAAAGTCTGCAACATGAAAGTTGCAGCCCGAAAATGGGTCAGCACATGGAATATGCTGGCAAAGTAACACATAGAGAATAATGAATGATAAGCCTATACTACATGCATATATGGCTGGTGGAAAAGCTCTATGGTTACAGTTTTTGCATAAAGCCAATTTTTCCCTACTGCAAAGGAATAAATTTATTTAACTATCATGGTGGTTATTAAACATTGAGAATGGTTGACAGCATCCTCAATCCCAATTAAAAGTAATCATTAACAAACCCAACAATATTAAATTAGAGTAACATGTTGAGATTCACATGATATTCAAGTACTAGATACTCAAGATGTCCATAACCGGGGACACGGCTAATCATGATTAGTTTGTACACTCTGCAGAGGTTTGCGCACTTTTCCCCACAAGACTCGATCGCCTCCGTTTAGTTTCTCGCACTACATGGTGTTTGAGAAACGGATGACCGAGACATAGTCTTTCAGAAGCGCTAGCACCTTACGATGGGTAGACCCGTACACCTACATCCCCTACATCTGCTAGTCTACCACTATAAGAGTTCGCACGACTTAGTCAACTATGCCAGAGCCCATAATGGCTTGTGGCTGCACACGGAAGTTACTAGCATGAATTATCTTATGATCCCTTTGAGCCTGGGTGGCGGTCCAAAAGAAAAATAGGCAAGTCCTAGAAACCCCAGGTGCCTCAATCCACCCAGATGTGTATTTAAGTTGCCACCTTAGATAAACCATTAATTAACAATCTCACATCTGTCATGGATATCACTCACCCAATCCACGTATACTAGCATAGCATAGCATAATAAGCAAACGCAGAAGTAACTCCCAAAGGTTTCATAAGTAAAACAGGTAATAGGTACTACCTCATCTACTTCCCATCCCACAATTTAATTAGATCCTAATCATGCAATGTTTGAGGATGGATCTAATGCAATAAAACTGGGTAGTAGAAAAAGGTATGATCAAGTGTTACTTGCCTTGCTGATGATCCGCGAAACCTAGAGATTCGAAGTAACAAGCGGCGCACTCCGGGTGATCTATCGCAGACAAACAACAAGCATACAATAAGTACTCATCTAATGCACGGGTAAATCTCGAATAAAAGATCTAACCAGAAAGTTCAACTTAAGAACCCTGGTTGCAAAAGAAAACGAACCGAACAAAACAACGGAAAACAACCGGCGGAAGAAAATAGCTCGGTTCTAGCAAGTTGAAACTAGGTCAAATTTTACAGTAGCAAAACTTTGTTTAAGTTGATTAGTCGGAGCGACGGTTTCAAAACGAAACTCCAGGCGCTTGAATTGCTTGATTCCGATAAACGAGCGAGAAGATAAACTAGAATGAAAATCGAATCTGAAATCACGATCAGAAAATCACGGAATAAATCCGACGAAAAAGAAAACGATGAACGGTTAAACGAACGGATGTTCGTTAATCGGAAATAACTGGTGATCACGTTCGTTAAGACGAACGGTCCGGCGAACACTCGCTAAACAACAAAACCGGAAATAAAAACCGATCTAGGGTTTCGAAAAAAAACCGAAACAACGTAAAAGAAAACCGGAATGTTTTTTATAAAAAAACCGAACCGAGGGGGAGGGTGGCGCGGCGCGGCTACCTCGACGAGGCGGGGCTCCGGCGGGGCGGCGGCTAGGCGGCG